>NC_091061.1:115629922-115932952 GCF_000393655.2 Nicotiana sylvestris
GTCATGTGAGGAGGAGGAGCACAGACGCCTCGATGAGGAGGTGTGAAAGGTTGACATTGGAGGGCCTACGCAAAGGTAGACGTAGGCCAAAGAAGAGGTGGAGAGAGGTGATTAGGCAAGACATGGCGCAACTTCAGCCGACCGAGGACATTACCCTTGGTAGGAAGGTATGGAGGTCGAGGATTAGGGTAGTAGAGTAGGTAGTCTAGAGTGTTTATAACATTAGTATTGGCATGCAGTCTCGCTTTCTGTTGGTAGTAAGTTTTTATGACTAACCGTTGTTTTATTTCATTGTTGATCACCTTGTAATCTTGTTTTTATTCTGCTTTTATAGAACTTTTTGGTATTGTTCCTTCTTGTTTATATTTTCATTAATGTGATGCTTATACTTTCCTGAGTCGAGGATCTATTGGAAACAGCCTCTCTATCCTCACAAGGTAGGGGTAAGGTCTGCGTACACACTACCCTCCCCGGACCCCACGTTGTAGGATAATACTGGCCATGTTGTTATTGTTGTTGTATTTCATCCAAAAGAACCAGTAAATTAAGAAACATATAAATAAGAAAGTACCTGAGCCAAGGCTTGATACCCGGCAAAAAAGGATCTTTTCATTATCTTCTCACCGGAGACCTTGTCCTTTGTGAAGCCATGAACATCTAGAAATCTTTTATACAATTTTCGCTGTAGAGGAGAAAGCTTTACAGACATCACAAAGACAGTTTTTGGCGGCAAATCCATCTTTACGACATTCATGTCCATTCTTTGAACAAATCCTTTCAATTGCTCATAGAGAATATGAGACCGCTGATTCATAATCTTAACATCGTCAGCTGTAGAATTGGTGTGTTGACCATTTTCTATCGGATTCTGAAAGCTGCATCAGGGAGTAATATCATCAAAACACATAAAGAGGAAAGTGAAAAAGTGCAGTGAAAAGAAAAGACGCCTTGCCGGTTTCTAAATTCATGACTGCTGCCAAGAAATCCTTCTCTTACAAAATCAACCATCTGTCATGACATCAAAATAATGAGACTACATTCCATATAAACGTCTGTACCAAATATAATAGCTTCATTATTGCCTTACACAGTAGTACTCCATCAAATTGTTTTGAAGAGGAGATCCAGTTAATGCAATCCTTCTCTGGCACTTGACTTGTTTCAAGGCTTGAGTTACATCAGCTCTGGTATTCTTGATAATATGAGCCTCATCACAAACAAGTATATCAGGCCCGTCCTGACAAATGGAAGATATTTTAACAATGAATTCAGAAAATAGGTAATGAGCTAAGTTGCTCTAACACGGCAGTTTAGGTGCCGCACCCGTGTCGATATGGGATTCGTACTAGATCTGGTCAAACAATTTTGGATAGTTTGACCACTATGGAGGGCAGAATTCGAGACGAGATACAATTTGATTCCCGAAATCAGAACCAAAACTAGGGTAAATTTGAAGAAAATAGCGTACCTTACCTAGGAAATCAATCCTTTACTTATCTACAACTTGAGAATAAAAAAGAAATCCACACTTTACAAGCTATACGCAAGTATTCCACAAAATTTCTCATAATTTAGAGATACTTTTATTTTTTTGAATAATTTTTAGCTGGATCCCCGCACCCGTATCCATACTAGGATCCGTATTCCAGAGTCTTAGAAATTACATCTCGAAGGATCCGACCCCGCACCCGTGCCGGACATCTGCACCCGTGTAAGAGCAACTTAGGTCATGAGATGAGAAAAAATTTAGCATCAACTAGAAGTTCAACCAAAAAAGGAAAAGAAAGTTCCACCAAAGGAATAAAAAAAAAAGAATGGAATGGAATGGAGAGGACTATAAAACTGTAACACTAAGAGCATGGAGGAGCATTCACAAATCCAAGTCAATAAACCTTAAGAATCAACTACATTCATTTCAAACAGCAAAAGAAGAATCCAATGCTCTGCTTTGGGTGCTTTCTACTTCCAAAGTACCGGTAGGAGTTTATTTTGCATTACCAACATTTCAAATTCAAGTGGGTTAATTGAGAATAAAATATTGTATGCTTGACTTCAACTAGAAGCATCCCTGCTCTAGTTTTACCTTTCAAAAAAAAATGTTGATGCAGGGGAGTGAAGATGTAAAAATTCCTATCAAGGTGGATATGCCGATGGTCATGGTGAATATTAACAAGCACTATAACGGCCACAGGTCCTCAGGTCAGGTAGAATGGAGATGGCGCCATGTCCTCAGGTCAGGTAGACATCCCGAAGCCTGCCTTAAATCCAACTCAAACGATTTGAACTTAAGATCAGATTTGCACAAGGGGTAAAGAGGAAGAAAAGATCTCAAATAAAGGAGTTAAGCCAGGCCACTGGCAGAATAATAACATGGATAGAGAATATTAAAACAGAGGTCCACAAGGAAAATATTAGAAGAAATCATCAAGGTAAAGAGGACAGTCCACTAATAGTCCCAAGTAAAATTACCTACCAGTTTTTAGAGATCTATAGCACATAATATATGCAGCTAGCAGATAATTTGAATAGATTGAACGCTGACCCGTTTGCATCTCAATCTCACCACTCCAGAAAGCACAAATGCTTAGTTGTTTTATACCAGATTAGAGTGCTACAGAAGCCATCGGGATTTCAACCAAGCCAGAACATACAACTCGTGGCATGCAACCCAAGTGGGAGTTAGAAGTACCTTTGGAATTTGTGTAAAAAGAATGGTGTTCGTCATATACACCGCTGGAACCTTATATTTACCATGCAAAAGAGCTGGCTTAAACATGCAAGACGAGAATAAAGATCGGAATCCCTAGATGGATGAAGTGAAATATGATGCAGCTAAGAGCATCGACTTTCAAGGTTCTGAAGGAGAAGCCTTCTAATTATGCATGAGAATTGACTACAGGAGGGCACAACGGAACCAACAATTGGGAGCAAGGTAACCAAATAGCATAAGCAAAACGACAAAAATGAATTGAAGAAATTGGAATTCAAATACAATGAAAGTTCAGAGAAAGGGTAGGGGTAACAAGAAATCAACAACCCCAGATGAAAGTCTACTTGTGGGATGTGATGGCTCAATAATCCATATAAACGTAGAAACACAGAAACTCCTGGTCAACAAATGGCAGCCAAATCTTTTGTGGATTCAACAGATAAAACTGGAGGATTGGACACCATGGATGGTTCGACAAGCCTGGGGTCAAAGAGCAGTGTCAAAAAGCAGCAGGAAAGAGAGAGGGGATTATAGTCTTATGGAATAGAAGACTATGGTGTGCATAGAACAAAACTGCAACAGCTTCTCCATCTCATTCATATTTGAAAGTGTGATAGAAGAATTCCGATAGGCATTCTCTGGATTACGTGGCCACAGGACAGATGTAAAAGAGAAGATATGTAGCTAGAGCCAGCAGCAATCAGAGGCCTACAGATCTCCTGGGTCATTATGGATGATTTCAACACTACAAGATACAGGGATGAAGAGACAAAGCACAATAGGAGAATTAGGGCAATGAGGCAGTTTTCGAAATTTATACAGGACTTTGACTCTGATTGACCTCCACGACATGGTGGAAGACATACCTGGTCAAGGGATGGTGGCAGAATTGGTTCGAGAGTTGATAGATTCCTACTATTGAACTTGTAAATAGGGCCATGTTGGGCTGGATTGGACCCAGTCAATCGGTAATTGCCCAACCCATCCCCCCCTCTCCCTTTGCAGTCCTTCCCTGCTGCTTCCACAAGCAACACAGATGAAAGCCCCTAAAGCTTCTGATACTTTCAATGGCCTCAAAAAACCAGCAGTGGCAACATCAAATAGCCAAAAGAATCAGTTCCAGCACCCACATCTCCAGTGGACTCCACCTTGCCGCAGACTCCGACATGCCACACCTCCACAAACTCATGTATCCAATGGAAACTAAAGACTTTAATGCTGCTGAGACGTCCATCTCTACCGATCTTTTCAAATTCAAACCTTGCCCTCCTTTCTGCTCAGTGACCATACTCACTCTTGAAGTCTCGCCCAACATTTCTCCAACAACCAGTACTAAGAATACTATTTTCGACCCAATTATTAAAATCAATAATCTTGACTCATCAATGGGAGACTTAGAATTAGGACTGTTCAGATCTACCACTAAAAATAATGTCCTTATAGCTGGGTATGCCATTTTTCCACTAGCTATTCAGGTTACTCTGAGAAACCATGTTTCTTTCCTGAAAACATCTAACATTGCAGTCACAAGGTGGAGTCACACTAACAAACGGGGATGGTGCTAGCTACACTAATGTAACAGGTTAGCAACCCTATACATACACACATGTATATTGGAGTATTTGATATGAAAATTAAATAAGATGAAAGATTGAGTAGTGAAAATGCATGCTGCTCTAGAAAACTAAAACTTCTGAACTTAATATCATAAGACATACAAAATAAATTTAACTTTTCAAAAACTCCTCACTGCCTACAACACAAAGGTTGAGAAACCCTTTATATAAGGTTGTGTTAGTAGATAAACAGAAGAAAATGATAAAGACCTACCTAAAATAGGCAAATGTAAAAGAAGAGGACAAACATGCCTCGGTGAAAAGAAACAATAAGAAAGCATAGACTAGAATGACACTCTTGTTTCTAGACTTTTGGGACCATTTCTAGGAAGCTACCATTTGGAGAAATATATTACAGCATTACCTGTTCCTAATTATGTCTAATACAAAATAAATTACAACATCTAAATTTTCAAAACAATCAATATATGTTGAAGCACGTGACCATCTCACCTAAAAGCTTAAGCTATTAGAGAGAGCACATTTTATTGATTTAATTGTCTCTTCAACACATCCCCTCACGTGCAGGCTTCATTCATTTTTTTTTTATTGGTCAAGCACGTGGAAATTCATTTTTTATAATGGTAGCGATGAGACTTGAACCCAGGGCCTTTGCCTGCTCTAATATCATGTTGAAGTGTGTGACCATCTCACCTAAAAGCTTAAGCTATTAGATAGAGCACACTTTATTCAATTAATTGAGTCTTCAACAATATATAAGAAAGAGAGGAAACACTATATCCTCAATTATTACAATAAAATTATAAAACTTACGTCATTAATAATTTTTCAATACTAGATATGTAAAATCAGAAGGTTCCTATATTCATTACAGAGCAATGATAACACAACTTCCGCACATGCCTACAAGCTTGCTCTACCTGATAGAGCTTCTTGGTAGAAGCAAACGCACCCCCAGGCAAATCCGCACAGCATTTCCTACTGCCTAACAGTTGGAATTCAGAACAAAGCTTGGCATTAAAAGTGAGGCCAAGTTAGGCTAGCAACCCCGCTTAAGTCACACACAGGCCTTGGCCATTGTAGGGACAGCGAGATAAATTACAAAAATCCACACACACAAATTAGACTCCAAACATGATCGCTACCTCAACACAGACTAGCTGAAAAGAGCACCATGAAGGTTAACCAAAAGGACATGAAAACGAAGTAACTGAAGAGAATGTTTCCCTCTCGTCTCCATCACAATTATCACTTCTAAAGGTGACAACCACTACCTGAAGGACTTGACAAATTTCTCTGGCCACGTGACGATCCTTTATGTGCTTCCCAAGTGACAAATTTCTGAAAGCAGTATAGCCAATTAAGAATACACCACCTTTTAATGTCCATTTTTTTAGCAACTCGGCCCTTCTCTCCCTGAAAAAAGAGGTAAAGTAAAGTTGACTAAGATACCACATACGAAATGACTGACAGAGGTTTGATAAAAGAATGTTTACAGTACTCCAATAAAAATAATCCTAACAATTTGCCGATTGAAAAACAAGGCATGCAAAGAAATCATATAAAAGTAAAGTTGACTAAGATACCACATAACGAAAACATATTCCCAACTAATTGGTATATATATATAATCTTTTTCTTTATTATTGTGCCCTATCTTTCCCTAAGTCTACATTGATTCCAAGAGAATGCAAGTCTTTCGCGAACACTTCCTTCTATGTGATTTTAGATCTACCTCGTTTCTTTAAAATATATTCACTAACCATCATTCCGCACCTACGGACCGGTGCACTTAGAGGTCAATTCAGGCATGACCAAACTATCTTAAGCAACTTTCTATCATTTTATCCTCAATGTGTGCTACTTGCACTTCCTAGGACAACAGGGAAAAAATTGTTTAGTCCTACTTATAACCTTTTGGTTTCCTTTTTCTATAAGGTAATAATTGTAGTAACAATGATGAATCTCGTGTATACAAGTAGTATACTAAAAAGTAAAGAATCTATAAAGAAAATGATTTAACACAAACGACACCCAATCTACAATACAAAATTGAACCTCATGCATATACCAAAAAGAAACTAGGACTGAGAGGCTACTCTATACATATAGTCTTACTGTATTTCCTCAACAATCTCATATTTTCTCCTCCCACAGAATGCACATGAAATGCTAGTGGAGCAACATTCCACGCCCACCGTCTTCTCTTCCTTCTTATAAAAGCCCAACTGAATAGTATCTCATTCACCTTGCCCTACATCGCCTTTTGTAATGTGAACCAAGTTAAAACCTCCCACCACCAAACTAGTTGTCACATGACAATATAGGAGGAGGTCGTGCACATCTTCACCCAAATATTTGCAGTACCACTTAACATGCATAATCCTCATCTTCATCAAACTCTCAGCTGCCAAGATCGCTTTCATCGCTGCTAGCCAAATAAAAAAATATGTTTTTGATACCCTTATCCAAACCAATTAGAGCAGAAAACTCAACTTCTTTGTAACCAAGATCTTATGATAATATGTCTCACTAAGAACGATTCACTTCTCTCCACTCTCCACATTCACGAGTCTTAACTAGCATGTGATGTACTTTGCTTGTCAGGCATTTCAACTTGACCTTAGAATTCAGCTACTTTTCCATCTACTTTTTTGTCGTGCAGATTCCTCCGAATCATTGAGTCCCAATGAACTCTTACTCGTTCTCTATGTAATGTCACCACCTCTTAGCTCAAACACTATAATATCTGGAATGTGAGTCTCAAAGTCTCTTCCACACACCAATTGTGATTCCAAAACTTGATCTTGTTTCCATCTCTTACCATGATGTCCTACATAAGTCTTTCCATCCTTAATATTCCTCCAAAGACCCTATCCAAATAGCAGGGTGATATGTTTAATCCTCCGTCCCCCTTTAACAATTCCACTTTTTTTTTGCTTTCATGTTACTAGATTGAGCGTCCTCAACCTCAAATCTCCATAACCATTTCCTAATAGGCCTTGCTGAAAACTCAAAGATATTTATCCGTAGACCATTCCATTTCTTTGGAGACGCAACATCCTCCAACTGACCACGTGGAGCTTCCTAAACCCTATCTGTTGAGTCCCACAAAAAGTTCCTTGGAGCCTCTCCGATATACGTGGGGTAATGATGAGATAGTGAAGCGATGACATGACTACATTGGAACGCTTTATAGAGTACTCCTAAGTAATACATCTTTCCAACCTTTAGGCAGGTACCTCCTTGACCACTCTATTAGCCCCCTCTTAAACTCTTTTAATCATCGAGTTCCATGTTTGGTCTTTGTTGGAAGTCCAGAACCATATAAGAAACGGTCATACAAAATCCAATTGATTAATGTTTGCATCACAAAAAAGAAACTAATGTGTTGTTGGCAGATAAGAGGTGAGAAAACTGTGAAAACTCTCAACGTACTTTGTCACCACATCACTCCAAAGAATCCCGTAGTTGAAGCCTCCCTTCCATAGGAACCCTCTTTTACCCTCTGCTCTCCACTCTACGTCAATCAATTGAAGTTCACCTCCAAATCAAAAGTGTTAGTAGTTGTGACAACTAACTATGAGATATTAAAGGTGATTGAGCAGTCATGTCCCCCTTCTCAATACAATCGCAGGTCTCCTGTTACCTTGCTAGTTCCTTCTCAATTGGCAATTGCTAGTTCCTTCTCAATTGGCAATTGCTAGTTCCTTCTCAATTGGCAACTGCAAAAAAAGGGGATTGGTTCCCTAGTCCCCAACTTAAACCAAAATTAAGTGTTTATAGCCCAACCATAAGGCACATGATCCCTCTTCCCTTTGCTAAACCTATTCCTCCATATCAGTTTCCTCATCCAAAAGGCACTTTTAGCCTATTTTGTAACTTTTTCTCTCCTAATAAAAGATCCCGCCAGCTTCATCCAAGTCATAATTGTTATAGATCATTCATATTAACGATTCTCAAAAAAGTAATTGTTACTAGCCGATTCACCATAATTTCCGACGATAAGAACTCCCTCCCTCATACCCCCCCCCTCCTCACGCACTCCCTCCCTCCCTCATAACCCCTTCTCATGCTCCCTCTTTCTCCATCAACTTCCCTCCTCCCACATGAAGGGCTTCAACGTAGAGTTCCGGGAACATCCAAACTTACCTGATTTCCCCATCATCAACTACCATTGACACCGGAATCCTTCCACCTTTGCTCACCAAGATCTTGACATTCAACATTTTATACATGCTACATATAACATCTCCAGAAAACCCACACATATCTCCAGGAAACGCCACATGTGCTGATAATCCAACCAAGTGTACTGGAACTACGTCGCAAACAACCTGGGGTAGATGCAGCCTAGCAGCTCACTCCATCTTCCAAACATCAAAAAATAGCCTATATACTACTTGACTACCTCTAGATAGCTCCACGAAGAAGTGGCCAAACAAGAGAGCAACAAACAGAACCTGATGAGACAAATTGACTCCGTCAATACATACAGCATCCATAAGCTCCTTGATAGAAACCTAAAAGAACATACAGTAGTCTGCTGCTAAGTTTAATTCAAAGATATTATTTCAGAGGATTTAACAAGCTTGAAAAAATCATATGACTTGAATTATGGACAAAACAACACCAGTACAAGCCTCGTGATGATTTAAAAGAAGAGGAACCTTGGAACATCTTCAAGCATAAAGACACGGAGAGGCTTCAATTCTGATGGTCTCCATTTTATAAATTCCTGTCGCCAGTTATGCAGAACACTTACAGGCGTGACTATGAGAGCAGTTCTCAATCCTAAATCCACACTTCTCATAGCGGCATACAAGAAAGAAATCACCTGTAGAAACAATTTACAAGAAAGATTAACCACAAAGGCTAACAGAATAATGAACTCTTCCAGTTTCTTAAGCATCAGTTGAAAGTAAAAAAACTGACGAGAATACTCCCTCTCATTTCCATATTTCAGGTGAAAGTCAATCCGATACATTGAAGTTCTAGATGGCAAGATAATGTTTAACTGACTCTTGTCAGTTTAAAACTTGCCAGCAAAAAACAAGAAAAAATGAATGCAACACAAGTAAAATTCTAGATGGCTAGATAGTGTAACTGACTGTCAGTTTAAAACTTGCCAGCAAAAAACAAGTAAAATCAACACAAGTTGATTGAAACAATAAACAAAGTTTTCTAATGTCACTCCCAATTTTTTCCAAGTGAAACTATGTGGCACAAGGCAGTGTTAAGAAACATATGATCATACAGTAATTTGAAGATGAGAAACTTCTGAAAGTTCAGTACCCTTAGGACACAAAACTGAGGTATTAGTCAGAATCAGAACAAGAAATGGAGCTAGGTCACAGAAATACAATAATGCGATTCAGCCATGTAATACCTGAAATGTTTTGCCTAGACCCATAGTATGAGCTAGGATGCAACCAAGGCCTTTATCTCCAGACTTGACTTTCCTGATAGATTGAATAATATTTTCCCACATAAAACGAATCCCAGCAACCTACAATGATAAAAGTTAGGTGCCAATACTAAATAAGAGATTTTCTATGGTACAAATAACAATACATAAACAATCAAGAGCCATATAATGAGTTCGGAGGATAAAGGCTAAGTTGCTCGACACTGCAGTTTAGGTGCCGCACCCCTGTCGACACAACACTGGTATGGGTGTGGACATGGGATCTGTACTAGATCTAGTCAAACAATTTTGGGTACTTTGACCACGACAGACGGAAGATTTTGAGACCAGATACAATTTGATTCCCGAAATCAGAACCAAAACTAGGGTAAATTTGAAGAAAATAGCATACCTGACCTAGGAAATCAATCCTTTATATATCTACAACTTGAGAATAAAAAGAAATCCACTTTACAAGCTAGATAATTTTATTTTTTAAATTATTTTTAGTTGGATACCCGCACCCGTATCCATACTAGGATGCGTATCCCCGAATTTTAGAAATTAGAAATTACATCTTGAAGGATCCGACATCTAGCTCTGCACCCGTGTCGGACACCCGCACCCGTGTCTGAGCAACTTAGATAGTAGGTATAACACGTTTTCACCATCTACACTATCTTAGTTTTCTTCAACTTCTTTGCCCGTGGCAAACTTCAAAGGATCAAACTCGCATAGACCTAGACTGAATCAAACACAAAATCAATACTAGTACTAGGATCTGACAAAGAACCCATACTGGCATCAAAACGTGCTACTGACGCTCGTCATCAAAGTGAAGGATCTGGTTAATGTAGCTTTCCTTTTTATAGTCGAGAAATTTCCACGGATTGGTGTGTGAGGTTTGAACTCGGTAGATAATGGGCCCGTCCCTCTACCCTTCTCCCCTTAAACACAAGAATTATGTCAGCAATAAGGTTTGAAACCGTGACATCCTAACCCACACAACACAAGCTACGCTCTTAGCGCTAGACCAAAGCCCTAGAACTTGGTTAATGTAGCTTTTAGCAGGTAAAGAACACAAGACCGAAAAGGAGTTTCAACTTTGTTTCCTCTAAAGTACATTTTGGTTTGGTTTGGTTTGGTTTGGGGGGGGGGGGCTACATGCAGTTAAAAGAAAAGAAAAAAGGGTACACGTATCGTGATTGTTGTGGGTTTGTCAATGAAGACAAAGGAAGTAGAGATTGACAGGGCAGGTCAGAAACTATAAACTGAAGGTTATGCAAAACAGAAGTCTGTTCAATAAAATAACAAAGCAATCCAGTTCACTCAGTTTAAGAAAACAAAACAAACAACACTTGTTCCTTGAGTGCATGTCTTAAAAAGTATATTCTTTTCAGGACCTAGAGTCAGAAAAGAGGAAGACGACCTTAAGAAATGCTCAGAATACCTAAGAGCCCTTAGGGTGACATGTTGGCAAGCCACATGATCCACAGATGTACAAGCAAGTACGATGCCAAAAGTGAGATGTTATCTTCTATATGTAAGGATATGACAAAAAGTAGATATGAGAGAGCAGATCTTGTTGATGAAGGAGAAAGGGAAAAAGAGAGTCAACTTTCTCATTCGTGCAACACATCAAAGTACTACTCACAGGATTCAGAAGAATTCAGATATCATATTTGTCACAATGTGAAATCCGTATACTACTTCAGAGAGCAAGAATTTAACACACACGAGACGAACAACTGCATAGAAGGTGACCTGGTGGGCTTTCAGCTTTGCTGAGATGCTGGGTGGAATCCTTACTGCCTCTTCCCCGTCCTCCCTCACCACATTAACTATGTAACCAGTTTCAACATCACCGAGCATTTCTAAGCTACCACTTTCATACGAGGTTTTGCAACAAACCCCAGAATTCATGAACATAGTCTCGCTCGAATATTTTGCACCCAGAGATTTGAGGCGTTCTTGGCGTTCCTGAAAATATGTGTGTTTTAATAGATGCCTTGAGAAGGAACCAGTGACAGAACACATCGCTTGGACTTTTACCTTTTCTATTGCAATTTTCCTTTTTGTCTCCTCCCCTAACTCAGTATCATCAAGGATTCTTCTAATTTTCTTTTTTCGTCGTCTCTTCGTGCTGGTGCAAGAAAACATAGTCCTTCCATTATTCTCGGTATATATTGTAATACAGAGGTGAAAATGGTAAAGTGCTAGAAAATAAGGAGGCTAATCAAACATTACAGAGCACAGACACAAAGATAAAACTTTTAAGTCCACTTGGATGCAATGTATTTAGACCTCCATACATGAGGCAGAAAATCCCGTTCTTTAACAATACAAACTAACACTGCTACAAAATGCTTCAGTAACAATTTTCTCATTGGCATCATCACCTGTCCAGGAAAAAAAATAGAGAAGGAGAAGAGGAAAGATCAAGCATTACTACTCCCCTTGTCGCAGTTCCCATGTCACTTTTCGCTTAGCAAGAGACGGCATTTTCCAAGACTGCTGTGGAACTGCTCAAAAGAATCTATGATCTAGAGAGTAGAGAATGCAACTTCTTTCGTAATATCAATATGCTACATGTTAAGAGTTGATGAAACTAAAGAGTAGCCCGCTCATGCACAAATCTTGCACGAGTTTAATTGAGTCATTGCCATGATCATGCCATATGGATAAATTGGGATCGAGTCCTAAAGATATGCAACTTAATGGGTGTAGGATACACAGTTTACATGATTATCAAGTATATGGTGTACCTTCTATGCCCATTGACATCAGCATCTGAAGCATCTGAATTATCTGAATCTGTGTCTGTGCTAGAATCTACTAATCCCTGAGATTCCATGATCTTCTCCAACTCTGAAACCAATGGATGCAGGATACTTGGGGAGCAACAGCAGCATTGCCAACCAGATGTTTTTATTCCCAATAAAGTTTCTTCACCAAGGTTCCTCCTTACACACACACTACAAAATAACCTTTTGCACGATTTACAACTTAAGAGATCACTGCAACGCCCACACCATCTGCAGTAGCATTCTGAGCAATCAACATCCTGTACAACGTTAAAAAGACATAAGAGAGAGAGAAGCGTGAATCATTACTGTAAAATAACAAGACTGATAAAAAAAAATTAACCATTAACTGATATCTTCTCATTGATGTACAGGTAAAGTATATATAGGATACAAGTAAATAAAATAACTACAGCTATAAGGAAAAGGGATAACTACAGATAAGAGAGATAACTACAAATACAAGAAATATAACGAGTAAAATAATTAATTACACGTAGAAGAATGTATATACTCTAACAATTACATCTTGTTATTTGTCAGAATTTAAAGTCATAGAACATTAGTTAAAATTAACAGGTAAAGGTGTGCCTAGCCGTGATTGCAAATAGCCAGCACCACAGCAATCTCATAACACATGTAAATAGAAATGCACCTAATTTTTTCAAGATGCTATTGACACATAATTTGGATATATTTGAAACTATCTTCAATAGTTTAGCAGGGATGGTTATATTTTACCTGCATCTTTGCTTTCATTGAGTTTTTGCAGTCCAGGCAAACTATAACTTTCAAAAGAGGATGTGCACGTAGTTCAACAGCCAATTTATCACAAGCCGTGCAGCGAAAATTTTGCTTCTCATTAAATGCCGGAAGAGAATTAATGGGAAGCACATCATCTCCATTCATTTGTGGATTGGACTGATCTCCCATCTCACTCAAACTGCATGTAGGAGACAACTTTTCCCCAGGAAGATCCTCCTCATCACTATCTAGCGTAATGATCCGAGGCTTTTTACTTTGAGCCTCCATTTCCTCAGAGTTATGTACACGTTTCAACCCTTTGGCCTCAGAATCAGTTTCAGGTAGGCATTTTGATGATGGCACATCCCCGTCATCAATAGTGGAATACCTATTTGTGTGAAAGTCAACATCTTGAGACAAGGAACCGTTCATGTCATCTGTTGTATCTTCCTGTATCTCCTCCTGGTTGGACATAAGAAGTGTACAACATGAAGTACAATTTAAAAGAGGAAAAGCACAAAACTATGAAGGGATCAAAGAATATTAAATAGCCAATCTTATGTAATCAACTATTGTTACAATTTGAAAGAAGATTTTGCATAATGCATAGTAGTTCGGTACCTTCACCAACATCACTTAGGTACACATTTCATATACAAACTCAAATGAGTAACACAAAGTTCAGGTTAACTTTCAATCTTTTTCCTTTGTCCAATTACGAAGGTCGCATAATGCTAGCTACTCTAGAACTCTTATTTTCTCATTCCTCAGTCTTAATTTTAGAAGATAAGAAGAGAGAAAACACTAGTCGCAAAGCATTCGTCTAGGGTAAGAGCGTAACTCGTGATGTGTGGGTTACGCCCACGTCATGGGTTTGAATATTGTCACAGACAAAAACTTGGTATTTAAGTGTGAGAAGGGTAGAATGACTAGCCCACCATCCACCGAATGCCAACAGTGAACCAGTGGCCCTCGTAAATTTCTCGATAATCAAAAAAGGAGAGAAATGCTAAGAGTTAGTCCAATGCATGCCTTTCAGAATTCCAAATTCCAAACCATCACATTGACAAAAAGAAACTTTAGGATTTGGAAAGGGGATTCCACCATCAGAAATCCTACCTACTTCAAAGTTTCAGCCTTCAGGGAGAAGACAAATTCTCAATAACAAGCTTCTTCGGGTTCTTGGCATCAAGAGGTAAATTATAATATTAAAGCTGGAGGTTTCACTATTTAATTAATATGTGTAAAAGTAGATTATGGATATGATCAACTATAATGAGTTAAAATTGAATATTTCACAATGTCAGATAGATGAAATTGGGAGAATTCAAGAAAACTTTTGTAAGGATACGCAAGAATAGGAAACTGTGGATTAATGTCGAAATTGGAATAACCATGGGTAGTTCGCCCTAATGGAATATACTGTGAAACAATTGGGAATTTGACTAGCTTGTCCAAAGTAGATGTGATATTTTTCAAATAAATAACACTTAAGTTCATACAAAATGACTATTAATTGCTGAACAAGCAAACGGTTAGCCTACTAGCACCACGTTCATGACAAAGGAAACTAGAAATGTGAGAGGTGTCTCTTTCTTAGCTTGTGTTTTTCAACTATAATATGCTTCTAAAATTTTCTCCATTAAAGTGATTAATTGAATTGGGATAAGCAGTAATATTAATGATATGCTGAGAAAGAAAATATTTTGATAGTATGAGTTCCATTATGATGTATAAAGTGCCAAATATTCACATGAGATATGATCTTTGGTTATTCTATGTTATTATGCTATGGCCAAATGATCTTTAAAGAATGCGCGTGTACATGTTTATACGTCTGTATCATGTATGTATATTGAGATACTTGTGATGGGTAGCAACATCGTTACCTAACGACAGTGCGCTTCTTTGTGTGGTTGGCAGCAAGAAAATCAGCAGGGAGAAACCGTGTATAGATGAGTCAGAGAAGATGCGGATGCAGCGCGCTTGTGGTGGATGGTTTTGAATTGGTTCAGGATACAAAGGAAGCATCATTCAATTTGACTTTCAAAAGTAGGAAAAGAAGATCATCAAAATGAGAATTTGCCAGCCATTATGTGAGTAGTTTGGCATGAGCAAAATAGAAGAGCGTTTGAAGCGGTAGAAGACCATCAAAATGGGATATTGTCTCCCAAGCTCTTATGTGAGTACTTTGGCATGAGCGAAATAGAAGGGCGTTCGAAGGGGTAGAGAATAATTTTGTTTATATGAGAAATAGCTTGTTGACTCTAGTTTCCTTTTGGTGCAACCTTGAACTTTGACCTGTATAGATGAGAGTGACTTTCATAGAGAACCAAGTTTTACTGTAAGGTCTCTACTTTTTGGTATATTTCTTGTATACTGGAATTTCCCAATATCAATAAAATTATTTTGCCTTATTAAAAGACCATTATCTAGCGACTAATTTCGTTACCTGGTGCACCTTGTACAGTAATGATATAATGTTGCACCTTCGCTATTAGGATGAAAAGAACTAGCAACAAGTGTGATAGGCTTCGCTAGACGGCTATGCTGACAACCATATTGACGGTTTGATATCTATTCTAGCTTTAGAAACTCCTCTGTAGTTTGAGATGTAAAATTATTTAAATTAAATTGCAGAGTATTACTTTTGTTGCTCAATTATTATGTTATGTTGAATTGTACCCCCATGTTACTTTGATACGAATTGACCATGTTTTCATATCATATATGTATGTATATACTTTTTTTTTAAAATAAAATTAGTCCCTAGCACAAAGATTGTGCTAAGGAGTAACAAGTTACAAGACCCAAAATAGACAAAAACCAATCTTGTAACAGCTACAAGGAGTCTATGAGATCTACTAGAGATTCTACATTTTGTACAAGTGCTTCTTTACACTAAAAATAAAACAAAAATGTACAATTCATCTTAATCCTTTGTTCATGGCTTGCCACATCTTCAAAACATCTAGAGTTTCTTTCCTTCCAAATGGTCCACCAAATACATGCTGGGACAATGTTCCACCACTTCTTTTGGCATGTGATTATCCCGGAGCCATTCCAGCTTGCCATCATCTCATCAGTTCTCCTAGGCATTGTCCAGCTTAGGCCTTTCATGCTCATGAACAGCTGCAACAATCTGCTAGTCACCTGGCAGTGAATGAACAAATGGCTGATTGTCTCATTCTTATTGCCGCACAAAAACATCTTGAGCATAGTTGTATTCCTCTCTTCATTAAATTTGCATGAGTTGGAACAGCCTGTTTGACTACTAACCAGCAAAAAATTGTCACCTTTAGGGGGACTTTTGCCTTCCAAATATGTTTCCAATGCCAGAGGCCATAGTTCAGGTCACATCTGATTAAATTCATGTATGCTGACTTTACTGTAAAGATACCATTGTTGCTTCTGACCCACACCAGCTTATCTTCTTGTTCAGTAGTTCCCCTGAAGTTTTGTAGAAGACTGAAGAAATCAGTCACTCTACTCACCTCCCAGTCATTCGGAAATCAGTCACTCTACTCACTTCCCAATCATTCGGAAATCAGTCCCTCTACTCACTTCCCAATCATTCAGAAATCTTCTAAAGGTTAGGTTCCAACCTTGTGGGCTCCAAGTTTCAGCTAGAGTTGCATCAGGTTGTTGTGCTAAGCTGAAAATATCCTGAGGGGGCCATTTCCTATCAAATCGTCATTCTAGAAGGAGAGCTTCATGCCATTCCTAGTTTTTAAACTGATGTTGGAAGCAAAATCTTGCCATAGGGCACTTATTGATTTCCAAACACTCACTCCCGGTAACATAACTTGTGCACCACTGCCCACAGTCCCATATTTTTCATTGATCACCTTCCTCGATAGGGTTTGGTCTTCCAGAGGGAATCTCCACAACCACTTCATTAAAAGACTCTTGTTATGTTGCCTTAGGTTTCTAATACCCAAGCCCCCTTCCTTCTTGCTGCATGTGAGAGCTTCCCACTTGACCAGGTGGTAACTTTTCTTCTTTCTTGTTTCCTTGCCAAAATGAAATTCCTCCTCAGAGCGTCGATTAACCTTGACTGGCATGGAAAAGAGAGACATCATGCAAGTGGGAAGAGCATCTAGAACACTATTAACCAGGACAACCCTACCTCCCAGGGACAAGTAATTGCTTTTCCAATTAGATAGTTTCTTCTCACCTTTCCACAATTCTATTCCATATCTGTTGAGACTTATTTTCAGCCCCTAGAGGTGACCCCAGATATGTAGTAGGTAGAGTCCCCACCTCACAACCTAAAAATCATGCTAGTCTTTGAATGTTTGGAACCTCGTTCACAGTGAACAAATGGGATTTTCTCCAGTTTACATGTAAACCTGACACAGCTTCAAACACAGTAAGAATCAACCCCAAGTGTGTAATTTGCTCTACTTTGGCATCGCAGAAAACCAGTGAATCATCAGCATATAGTAAGTGAGTAATTTCCAGACTACTTCTGTCATTGTTGAGCACCCTGAAGCCTCTCAGCCAACCTTCAAGATTTGCTTTCTTGATCATGCTATTCAAACCTTCCATGGCAATAATGAAGATGAAAGGTGAGAGGGGTCTCCTTGCCTTAATCCTCTTTGAGATGGAAAGAACCCCTCTTGAGTGCCATTCACAAGAATGGAGAATCTAACATTACTAATGCAGAAGTGAATCCACTTAATCCATTTGCAATCGAAACCCGTATCTTTCAACAGCTTGATAAGGTAATTCTAGTTTATGTAATCAAAAGCTTTTTCTGTATTAAGTTTGCACAGCAGCCCCGGATCTTTCCCCCTAATTCTGGAGTCAACACATTCAATTAGCTATACAGCTGCATCCATGATTTGCCTGCCTCTGATGAAGGCAATCTGTTGAGAGTCCACAAGTTTAGAGACCACCTTCTTCGGTCTTTCAGCACCTTAGAAATGATTTTGTAGACACTGCCAATCAGACTAATAGGTCTAAAATCCTTCAACTCAGCTGCACCAACCTTCTTAGGAATCAAAGCTATATATGTAGCATTGAAACTTTTCTCAAAATATTCTTGTAAATGAAAATTCTGAAAAGTATTCACCAGATCTTTTAGTACATCCCAACGGTGTAAGAAGAAACCCATGGTGTATCCGTCAGGTCTAGGAGCTTTGTCGACTGCACATGCTTTAAGCCCATCCAAAATTTCCTGCTCATCAAATCCCGCTCCAACCACTCCACTTCTGAGTTATTTAGTTGAGGGGATTGACTATAGTTGAACTCAGGCCTCCATAATTCTGACTCGCTATCCAGGTAAAAATTAAGGATCTCAATTTTGATTGTAGTTAAATCCTAAACATGAACCCTATTAATGATGAGTCTATGGATTGCATTGAACCTTCTATTAGCATTTACCACATTGTGGAAGAAATTTGTGTTTTTGCCCCCCCGTGTTTCAACCATTGTACTCTTGATTTTTGTCTCCAGGATAATTCCTCATGCTTTGCAATTTCTTCTGGATCCATAGTGAGGCTTGCCAACTATATCATTTCGTCTTCAGACATTACTGGTCTCCTGGGCAATTTGTAGTACCAGGATATTATTAAGACAATCAGTTTTCAAAGCTGATAGGTTCCCTACTTGAGTTAAACTCCAATCTCTTAATTTGCAGTAAACTCCAATCTCTTAATTTGCTTTTTAAGAGCTTGAGTTTCTGGGCGAGAATAAAGTGGGGTCTCCCTTAACATTGAAGGATGACCACCACAATGCTACCATGTCCTTAAAGCCCTCAACTCCCAACCACATGTTCTGAAACTTGAAATAAGATTTAGAGTTCTCCCGGTTACCGCAATTAAGCAAAATGGGGGTGTGGTTAGAGACAAGTTTGGGAAGCACGGACTGCCTTTTGTTCCTAAAGCTCTCATCCCAATCAGAAGAGAACAAAAATTGTCCATTCTAGAAGGAATATGAGAATTGTTGCTCCTGGTCCATGTAAACACTCCCCCTAAAAGCGAAGGGTCGAAGAGCTCAACTTCCTCAATGAAATTGGAGAACTCAATCATGGCTCTTGATATGATGTTGTTGTCCCTTCTTTCCTCCATAAACCTAGTAACACTGAAATCTCCGCAAACAACCCATGGACCATCGAAAGATCCCCTAAAAGCAGCAACTTCCCACCAAACGTTCCTTCTTTCAAGTCTACAATGCGGAGAGTAAACTCCAATCAAGTGTTAGGAGAAATTATAGCCCTGGGCATCAAACTTAACAGTGATAGAATAACTACCTACATTAATCACTTCCCCTTTTCAGGACCTACTGTCCCAGAAAACCAAGATACCCCTATATTGTCACTAGCTTTCAAACAGCCAAATTTGACCCACCTGAACCCCCAAATTTGTTTCACAAAACTCTTCACATCTCCTTCCAATTTCAATTCTTGTAAGCAGTAGATATCGGCCTTCCAACTCTCAATTAGAGACTTGACAATAGATTTGTTATCCCTTCGGTTTAATCCCCTCAAGTTCCAAGAAATAACTTTTACCTTCATTGATAATAATTGAAGGTAGATTTCCCCCTACTTCTTGTACTGGACTTGGAAATTCATGTTGAACACCAGATTCTGAACTTCCATGCTCCCCTTCTTCTTTTTTGGAGTCGATACTATCTTTAAAGCAGCTTCTCTCTTATCTCTAATCTGCGCTTATCGATTTTCATGAAGAGAGACGGAGCTTCTCCCTCGCACCCCTGAAAGTTAACTCAGTATGCTTTGCTCATCTTCAAAACATTTTTGTGCACCCATAAGGAAGCTTCCATTTCCGCCTCTAGAAATTGAGAGTCCAAGGGTTCTACTTCATCATCAGACAATGGCTCTTGATCTTCATACGTTGACAATTGTAGGGAATTCTTGGGTAGAAGAGAGAAAGGAATGAAATGATTTCGCCACCCTCTAAAGCTTGACCTTCTTCTTCGAATCCACCATGCAAAGCCAATTCCTCTGTTGCATCTAAGAGACGTGGTGGATCTTCTGTCTCAGATGGATCTTCTGATAAAACAATGTCCATTGAGTTATGAATTGCATAGAGTTCTTCCAACATTGGGTCGGGTCTATCCCCTGGGAAGAGAACTGAGAATCTGTTTTTTATTATAGTAGAAGTCGGGATGGGCTTAGTGAAAGAAATAAGGGACTTTTAATTTTACTAGGCCCGTTAGATGACTCGGCAATAGCATGTGAACCTTTTTTAAAAGAAGGTCCCACCTCAATGTCACGTGACTCTTGAGCCACGTGCCTCTTACTTTCCAGACCCATAGTTGTATTTCTAGGGTTAGGACCCCTAGAAATTTCAAATCTCTGATGTAATTTCATCACTGCACCAGGTCGCCGGCGATTCACACCAGATCGGCACATAAAATTATGCCATTTTTCTCCACCTCTCTGACTTTTGGGATTCTTTCGAATAGGCCCTTCACTTTGATTCGAGCCTATTTTAAATGATTCCTGAGAGAAGTTTCCTCCTCCATTTCAATCCATCTCCCACATTTATCCCCAATGAGGAAGATTTTCTAGGACCACATGTGAAGAGGAATCACCAGTATCTCACCCAAACCCAATCCAGCTTTGCCTCAGCCGAATAACAGCCTATTGTCGGCGACCACCATTCAAGCATCAGCAGTTTGTTCCTCCATCTCCATTCCCCCATTTTGATATGGTCTGTCATTTTCCTTGACGGAACTCGTGCCTAGGAGCATATTCAAAGGCATCCACTAATAACTTTTTACTACCAGAATCTTATGTTATATGTATGTATATACTTATCCATGATAAAACGGTTATAGTTGAGTTATCCACTCACTTGTCAGTGTGACTAACCCCCTCTTCTCATCATCATTATTCACTAGTTGACATGGTTAGTACTACTCCAACCGCGTGACAACTAGTAGATAGTTATCAAAGTAAGCCTAACTTGTAATGTGTGGGCAGTATCTTCTATTATTTTGTTAGACTCTAGAATTATGCTCCACTAATCATTCTTGGAGATTATAGAACTGATTTTGTGAGTCTTGTGTCAGTTGATTATTAAAAATTAATTGTTAGTACCTTTGGTTTGTAGCTAATGATATTGGTGCATAAAATTTGTGTTGTTGTGATTGGCTAATAACATGATTATCAGAATGCTCTAAGCACAGAGGAGACTATCAGAGTTTTGTGCCAAAAATGGCCAAGTGGCTAGGTGAACCATGCTTGACTTAACGCTGGTTGGGGTCGTGACATAAAGTCTATCTGATATCCCCCGCGGCAGTAGTGAATTTTCAGAGGGTCATATTGTTAGCTCATAACAGATCACCCTGAAGTAAAACGGCTCAAGTCCTTCGCGAATGATACACTTTCAGAAATCTTTTCCTAATAACACTTTAAGAAACTTATTAGATACTAAAAAGAGAGCTCAAAGCATGCTCATTACCAATTTCTGCATGTTCCTGTGTCTTCTTTGTTTTAAACGTCTCCGAAGCTTCAAATCAATTTTTAGATCATCTTCCTCTTTAACCTGGAAGAGAGAGAAGTAAAAAAAAATTGTCATAAGTTGAATCGACAGCCCAGTTATAACAGCAGAAGTTACCTCTCATCAGCAGAGAATTTGAAGAAGAAACAAATGGTCGTTTAAAGGGTGCTTAAAAGAAAAAGAAAGAGTGGTAAAAAGGAAGGGGGAAAAAAGGTGAATGAACACTTCATCCGGCTCCATATCTTCAAGAAATGAAGTATCAATGTCAAAGAAAAGAACTAGAATATACCATTCACAGACCTTCTTATACTTCCTCTTTTGCTCTTCAGAAAGATTTAGCTCTCTTTCATTTGCAATGGCATCTGCAACAAATGGATCAACAGAACTGTCTTCAATATCATCAATCTCCTCAACCTGAGATTGAATCGCATATACGACCAAAGCACTTTTTAATTAGTTGGCCATGCAAATTAAACAAAGACCCTCTGAAGTAAAGAAAATGATATAAAACTCAAAACTGTGATTATGCGGCAAAAGTTTTTTGGCATTTCATATACCATGTAAGTTTACAGATATACTTGTCATGAAGCTGGTATAAATCAGGAACTAATTTCATAAATTCCCACTTGACAATTATGAAAAGCAAAAGCAAAGTAGCATCAAGGCTATCTCAAAATAAATAGACCAAAGAAAAAATAATACAACAGTGGGGTCTAGGAGGGTGGCGTGCAAGCAAACCTTACCCCTACCTTGTGTGAGGTAGACAGTTGTTTCCGACAGAGATCAAATAGAAAATAAAAAATTTATAAAATTGCAAGATTAAATTGATATCATTTGCTTCGTTATAAATGATCTTTCATTATTTTTTTATACTCTAATTTTAATCGTTTTTACAATCTATTAATCTATTTTGTACAATAATATCTTTCTAGGACTCCCCAATTCAGTAAAAATATATTAAAAGAAAACAACAATATCTTTCTAGGGGAAGTGTATACTTTAAATTCGAGAAAATGTGGCTAGAGCATGAAATTCTTGGTAATCACTGGAGTTGGTGGAAGTCTTACGATATTCAATGCAGGCAAGATCTGATTTTAGCAAGAAAATAGAAAATATTGAAGATTTGAGGAATGGAATCAAGAAGTCTACGGAAGATTGGGAGTAGTGTTTTAAAAGGCATTTTACGGGCTAGCCCTACAGCGAGGCACACTAAAAACGCAATGCGGCATACACGTGGGGCGCAAGCCTTGTGGGTGCGCAAGTCCCAGCCTTCTGGGCGTTTTCTTAGGCGTAAGTCCCAACTTTCTGGGCATTCATTGGGTTACACCCCAGAGAATTTATTCAGAATAGAGCCATAATTGCTTAATAATTCCTTTTATTAATACTTAAACTCAAAGTTAACTCAGTAAATTTTCAAACTGGAAAACCTCAAAAGGCAAAGGTTTTTTCTAACTCCCATCTCAAAAAAGAAATTCCATCTCAGAAAAAGGCTTTTTCTAATTGCTTACCCTAATTTCAAAATCATTTCTCTTTGTCGTTTACTGAGTAACAAATACTCTTCGGCCTTTTGCCTTCAAAGCACAAACTATAAAAAGCAAGAGCTTTGTCCTCCAACGCTTGATCTGCTTCCACGCTTGCATCATCCTTATTTATGCCTCATTTTCCTCAAGTTTCTTTTTACTTTTTTGGCTCTCTTTAGTTTATTCTTTTCAAAGTTATTTTTTATTTTAGAATTAATTTTGGTATCACTCTAGTTTAGATATTGTTTTGGAAAATCTATTCCTGAAGTTTTGTTTGTATTATAATGAGTATTCGTGATTTGTTTTCTAGATTTAGGTTTTATAATATTTTTATTTTAAATTTTTTGACCTACTAGGAATTAGAGTATCATTTTTACAACTCTAAGTATGTTCGATCATAGTCAGTTATAGGTGTAAAACATCTTTACCCCTTTCACTTCTCCTTGTAGAAAAAAATTATCAAGTTTATACACATGTTAGCATGTTTATACAGATATATATTATTAGTACTTTTACAATTTTCTACAATTTTAATGCAAATAGTCTCTAGGTTTTTGCCTCGCTCTATGATAGATAAAATGCCTCGGCTTTTGAAACATTGATCGGAAGTTAGAAAGAATCAGATTTTGAAGGATTTAGAAGAAATGGAACAGATGCAGGAACCAGAAAATGGTGTTGTTGCTGGTGTTGCTGCTGTAAATTCTGGGAAAACATTATTAACTAAGGAGTTTTAAGAGAGCTGAGGAGATATCATGGAAGCAAAAATCAACATTTTTGTAGATTAAAGAAGGGATAAAATGCAGATTTTCCAATAGATTACCAAATGCGCAAAAGGTACTATTGTATTGAGATACTTGAAGTGCAAGGCAGTGCCTCTAAAGATAAAAAGGTAATTAAAGAACAGATCCTAGATTTGTATCAAGGTTTGTTTTCTTAAAAGGTAAATGGAGGCCATCAAAATGTGAATCCAGAGGCCTTTCCGGAAGAAGAGGTAGAGGTGGTGAAAATGGTGGATTGCGCACCAGACCCGGATGGATTCAATATGACTTTTTCCAAAAGATGTTGGCACATAGTAAAGGAAGATATAATGAAGAATTTTGACGTGTTCTACCGAAAAGGTAACTCAAAAGAAGCTTAAATGCCACTTTTATAGCTCTTATTCCTAAAAAGATAGATGTTATAAACATTAAAGATTTCAGGCCTATAAGCTTGCTTAGAAGTGTATATATGATCACTGCAAAGGTCCTCACCAAGAGGCTAAAGAAGGTAATGAATAAGCTCGTGTCTGGAAGCCAAAAGGCTTCCTGAGGGAAGACAGAAAGTGGATGCTTATTGGCCAATGAAGACGTTGATCAAAACTGGAAAAGAGGTACATCTGGGGTGTATCAATGCAACCTTGACTAAGAAAAAACTTATGATCACGTGAGTAGGTCTTGTCTCTTTAAGATTCTAAAGTGGATGAATTTGGTGATAAGTGGACTCAATGGATTAAGATGCGCATCTCTAGAATGAGATTTTCAATCTCGGTTAGCGGAAGTCCAGAAGGATATTTCAAGTCACAAAGGGGATTAAGGCAAGGTGATACTCTTTCTCCATTGTGATGGAAATTTTAGACAGTGTGTTAAAGAATGCTACTGAAAAGGGATGGATTAAAGGTTTTACTTCAGATGGAAGATAGGTAGAAATATCTCAATTATTGTATGCCGATGACACCATGTTGTTATGTGAAGCAGACAAGGAGCAAATACTACATTTGAGAGTTGTTACTGGCCTGAAAGTAAATCTGTCCAAAAGTTTCATCCTCTCTGTTAATGCTGAAATTCACATTGGAGTTTTGGCAGAGGTAAAACTTGAGAAGTTCCCTACTACCTATCTAGGGATACCATTGCGTGCAAGACAAAATCACAGAAGTGTATGGCAAGGAGTTATTGAGAAGTGTGAGACGAAGTTAGCCCCCTGGAAGCAGCAATACTTGTCTCTTGGTAGGAGGTTTACTTTGAATAATAGTGTGATAGATGGTATCTCCGCTTATCTACCGTCTTTATTGCCCATTTCAGCAGAAGTGGCGAAGCAAATTCACAAAATCAGAAGGGAATTTCTATGGGACGGCTACTCAGCAAAAAAGAGTCATTTAGTGAAGTGAAGTACAGTGTGCAGTATTAAAGAAGTAGGTTGGTTAGGGGTGAAGAACCTCAAACTACACAAAAAAAAAGTTTGCTTTGTAAATGGTTGTGGAGGTTCAGTACGGAAATGAAGCATATGGCAGAACATTGATATTAAGTATGGAAGAGATCAATCAACAATGTTTTTTCCAGACCCGTGCTTCTTTTTCTATTGTTTTCTTGCTTTTGCCTTCCTTTGTTGTTCTTTCTTTTACATGTCATGTAATTAATCACTTCCATATTAACAAACTATACACCAGCCCTTGAAGGAAATTGTTCTTAGGGGTGTAAATTGCCAAGTCAGATTGAATGATTGCCAAGCTTGCACTGAACCATTTCAAGCTCGAGCTGCTAGAGGATGGATACAACCATCTCGAACCTCAAAATACGCAGTTTGAAGTTGAAAGGATATAGGCGTATTTGAGCTTCAATTTTTTGTTCAATTACAATCTTTCTTCTATACCACAATCAACAACTCCCCAATCATTATCTCAATACATAAAAATAAAAGAAATTCCATAAATAGAAATCCAAAAAGTACTTGATTAGATAGAGTACACCCAACACGATACTAACTGTAGGCATCATCTCTTTCATCTTAAAAATCTTGCACATCATACAATAATAGCGACCTTGTTTCTACTCAACTTCTCGACTCCTAGTCTCATTCATTGCTTCACTGCACCTCTTTTTAAATAAGGTTGGACTCCTACGATTAGGCAAAAAGAAAGAAATAACCTAACATGTTTTTATCAGTACACCATCATTTGCTCCTCTCTTTGCACGTCACAACAACACCATGAGCTACCTTCTCATGCCTCTCCTCACTAAATGCCTCCTTTGATGATGCAAAGTCCCTCCCAGCATCTCGCTTTCTTCACCATCTATATTCAAAATCTCTAAGACGGTAGCTCCTTTGAATTAAAGAAGAGTAGCCATACATTCTAAGATTTTTATTCTTATTAGGAGTAGCTGATAAGAAGATAATTAGTTTTGGTCTTTGTTCTACTATGGTTGATTGAAAAAATTGCTAGACCTTGGTTGGTTACACTGATGGTGTTATATTTTTGAAACCGAAACATGAGATGTTCAAATATAGCACCATGTCAAGCTCAAGCCTTAAATATTTGGCTCACTCAAGCTCGGGCCAGCTAAATTTTTCTTGGCTTTTCTTTTTTTCTGACTCGGCTCAGCTTGTTTACACCTCCAGATGGGAAATCCTGGTCAAATTCCCTACACCAATGATTTTGTAGCATTTAGCATTTCTCAAACTAACTGCCACAATATTCAGCAATATACATTTATTTTCCTTCCATTGTCGCTTCTTTTGGCTGCACAGCATCAATGATTCCGGTCTATATATAGATCCTCGCTCAAAGACCTCTATGCTCATGAGACCAAAATTTTCTTACATTGCTCATTGGCACTGGGAATTGTGGTCAACATTCCTTTGGCCATGTGGTGTTAAGTGGAAAGGCCACTCTCTGTAATAGTTTGTAAGCTATTGGGTAGAAGAGGGTAACGAAGAACGAAAGAGGCAACTCCAGTGAGCTAGAGCAGTATTAAAATAAAGAATGACCAGGCGAGGGTAAGGAAGATTAAAGGTCAAGTTTCAGGCGCAACTTCAGTAAGATATAGAGGTTGCAATTGAACCATGCAAGGAAAATTAAATAAAAGAATGTTATTCATGTATTAAAATGTGAAAACGTGCAAGAAGGACGTGCCTCAACAAATCATAACAAAATCAAATCAAATTGATTCACCTCGTCCACTCCAGGAAATTTTAGTCCCAGTTCAGCAGCTTGTTGTGGTGTACTAGCGAGGTAAACAGAGGCCCAATCTTTGCTGCCAAATGAAATGGTACCCATGGATGATGACGAGTTATCAGAACATAATTTGCTGAAAGAGCCCCAATCAACATCACTGCTCCCTCCCTGCGTCTCACTGCCATCATTTCCAGCAAGTTTTTTTGCCAAGAAACCACTGGCACCCTCCTCCAAAACTTTTCCATGCCGCCTGCCCAAAAAAGACAGTGGCCGAAGTCAGAACACACGACTTGTTTACCATTGAGTTAGTAATAATACTAAGATAGGTAGAGTCACTTGCCTTCTTACAGGCCTGTGGATCTGAAGATACTTCTCAGCGTCAGCAATTGCTCCAGTGATGTCATTTGTCAATTCAGAACCAACCCACTGAGTCCTGTTTTTCCATGCTTCAGTGCAGCAACCATTAGGAGCCTGACTCTCTATCCACTTATAGAGACTAGGGAGTTCAATACCAGCACCATCCAGTTGCTCCTAATAATATCAGCATGTGAACAAAACTAAGCAGAAACCTGAATGAAGAGCTCCAAACATCATAAATAATAAAAAGTAGGGAACTTAGAACCAAGATTTGGATTCAGCAGAAGCGACACTAGGTGAACTCTTCCTATTTGCCTAAGCATTGTAGACAATGTTACTTGATACCTATGTTGGTGGGAGGTACAGGTACCTAGTGTATTAGTAAATGTTAGGCACTTTGGTCCAAATACTGGCACTATAACAATAATAACAACAATAATAATAATAATAATAATAATAATAATTATAGTAGTAGACGTAGTAGTAGTAGTAGAAATAGTAGTGGTGATAAAAAATTATTACTATAAAATTACTGCTAGGTCCCCCTATCAACTTCACTAAAAGCAAACGATATCCTTTAATGCTCTTGTTTCCGTGTTCTTTACCCGTTGCCCAATACATAATTGCTGTAAACTAAATGTCTTAAGCATGCTATTATCAGAACTAGCATGAAAAGATATTCATTTGTGTTCATTCAGATATTCCAGTTTGAAAACAAAGCGGGTAAAGCTCCTTTTACGCCTGTAGTCATCCTTCAGTGTTGATTTAATTCATAACGAGAAAATCAACAAACCCATTTAACAGAAAAGCAGTAAAGCAATTACCAACAAATGAGCACTCTCAGTCTCCAGTTCATCAAGAACATTTTCCCAGTCTTCTTTAAAGATTGCCATTTCATCAGCTACAGCTTTTTCCAACTGCAATGACCAAATTTAAAGGGGTTTATAGCTTTATATACATGGGGGGGGGGGGAGGAAGACTGAAAATGTACCTCATCTCCTGAAAGAGATTGTGCCAACTCAGCCCTAACATCAGCCTCCACTTTAGCTATTGACTCTTCTTCTAAAGCCTCTTGAGCCTCTGCAGCCTATAACATTCATAACCCCAAAAAGCTAAAAGACAAGTGCAGCCCACAAAATTCAATCTTTAAGGGGAAAAAAAGAAAGCAGTAAAATGCCAAACCTTACTCTCAGTTTCTAAAAGCTCAGCAATGAGCTCCTCAATTTCCTTATCAGTTAATGGTTCCTACAATCCAAATCAAGGCAAACAAAATATCAGTCGTCCAAACCAAAAAATAAAAAAGAAATATGGAAAGGGGTGGGTAATGCTAAACCTCAGGAGGAGATTGTTGATTGCCATCATCAGAATCATCATCATCGTTAATAAAAGAATCATCGGACGCAGAAGGAGAAGCCTTTTCTACTACATCTTGTTGTTGTTCTTCCATTTCAATGAGCTTTTCCTCTTCATCTTCCATTTTCTCTCTCTCTCTCTTTGTCCGGAGTATTAACTTTTTCTTGATTTTCAAAATCGAGGGAAGGAGGACAGTTCCTGGTTAATTGGATTTTAGGCGGAGGAGCCTTGAAAGCAGGGTAAGAAGAGAAACGAGAAAACGGGGTTTTTGCCTTTTTTTGGTAAAGATCGTTTGATGCGGACGACGTCGTTGCACTCGAGATTTAGCGGAATCTTGGGGTTCGTTCTACTGTTCTACTTTACTCTACACGCGATCTCAGAAGTTTTAAAATATTTAATTTAATTAACAATATTATTTATCAAATCAAGCTTATGTTCAACCGTTATTTTATTAACTCTTTCATTACAATTAAAATAAGAAAGAATTACAAGGAAATACACATCACTCCACGCCATAACAAAAAATGGTCCATGTTTTTAAGTTTACCCTACCTAGCCCATATTGTACATATTTTGAAAGCACTTGCAAATTCAAAATTTGTGTTCTTACAATCATTACTTCTAAAAGCTATGGAGTTAATTCTTTGTTCTCGCAACCATTGCTTTCACACTCTCTTCTTTTCACATCTTCTACATATGCTTCAAGGTGCCGTGTATTTTCTGCTTCTCCTCTTGTGTCACTTGTTTGCAGTGTAAGAAAATTAAATAGTTGAAGTCCACCATTGAAGGCCATTCAAAGCTTTGCTTTTGAAAATGGATTTTTTTGAATTTGTTAGTTGTTTGGATTGGGTATTGTTCCAATTGATGGAAAATATCAAAAGGAGTTCAAAATTTAAGTTTGAAGTGATTTGAAGTAAATTTGAGCAAGATTTGAGTTAAATTCCAGAAAAGACGCAAGGAAGAAGACGAAGTCAGTTTTTTGCATAATTATGTATAATCTTGTATAATAGTGTATATGAGTGTAGAAACACACCTTATACACTATTATACACCTTTATACTAGCGTTTGTAGACGAACTTCTTTCACGATTTTCAGTTGCAATTCTTCTTCAAAACCGGTCCAAATCTCCACTAAATGACTTCAAATTTTATATACAACCTCCTTATACTATTTCTAACATGTCTAAATAACTCCCACTCCAAATTTTTCACAAAATCAAATTCAAAATTTAAATTCACATATTTAAGCTTGTTAAAAATCTAATTTTCACCACTCAAATGAATTTGATTTGTTGAATTAATATTTGAGTCAAAGTTACTGATTTGAAAATTAATTTAAAAGTTTGAGGAATCCTTTTCAAAAATTAAATAGTAATTTTGAGAACCTATTGGAGTTGGATGTTGAATTTTTTGGGCTAGTTGGTTATAAATTGAAATATGGGTTATAAAATTAAAAAGTATGGAACCCAATTGTTCTAATGTGAAATTTTTCCTTAAAATAATACATAAGTTTCCCATCTTAAATTTGCATTAGATCAAACACTATGTTGAATATAGAGTTGGACATGGCAAGGGGTGAACTTTCACTTAACCTATGTATTGTGATGATGTTTAATGTGGTCTTGTGTTTGACTAAACTTTTAGGAAAAGTTAAATGTTTTTGAGTAGCAAGTAGAAGTTGTTTTTCAAAAGCTAAAAGAAGTAGTTTTTCCTCATAAATATTTTTAGGACCTTAGACAAGCACAAATTGTTGCTCTAACATTAACAAATATGCTTTTCAAATTAAGTAATCAAACACAAAATATTTTTTTATGAAAGTATTTTTTCGATAAGCACTTCTGTCAAAAAATAGAATAAGCATATTTTGAAAGCTTGGCCAAATAGGCTACAAGATTAATATTATCTTTAATTTTCAAAATTTATTTTTCTTTAATTTTTTGGGGAAAAAATTTAAACCACCCAATTGGTCCATTCCATATAACATCTCCAAAAATTACAAGGATATGGCATTCCCTCAAAAATTATTTAAGTTTTATCCTGACATTCTATAAAGCTTTAAAAAATACATGAATTAATAATTGTATGGATTCAAAGTTAATAATGTAAGGATTGTAAGTAGAACGTAGTAAAGGATGAATTGATGCATATATTAATAATGTAAGAATCATAATATAGGAATTATTTGTAATGAAATATTTAATTTGTTGTAATAAAGAAATTAGTTATAAGATCAATAGGGTATATTTTGTCATTTTAGTTGATTTAATTCATGCGTTGATAATACTAGTATACTTCATATTTTATTCCACGTCAAATAATATATAAATTCCCGCATAGCTTACGTAGGTATTGGGAGAACCAAAATAGCACCCAAATAATGAATGAAACTAGGACCTCTGGCCACCTGATCCTTTTTATAACGTGATATTGCAAATTGACCTTCAAGTTTTAATTATTGTAGGAATGACCTTCTTGCTTAATTATTGCTTAAATGGGATTTGGGTTAATTATAAAGTGAAGGGGGAAGTTTACATTTTATCCCTAATGCTTTACTTATTACACTTTAGCCCCAACCTATATAAAAGTAATATTTCTAGAATTAAAAAAGAAAAAACGATTTTCGTCGTTTCAGCACTTCCCAGTCCGCATTTTCCACGATTGAATCCTCCATTGCAACGTATTTTTCTTTCATTCCTTACATAGAGGTCATCTCCCTTATTCCTCATTTCTCTCAAAGTCTCATTCTTTTAATTTATTGATTATGGGGTTGAAATTGGCGGTACATTAGATTGATAATTCATTTTAGGTGGTATATTGTGTAATTCCTTCTTTTGATAAGTGTTTGCATCTCATATTCTTCATCATTATTAATTTGGATTTCTGCAGATTTTCTATGCACAATACTCGACCACTAGTGTACAATAGACCACTAATTCATAATAGATTGATGGGAGATTATATATTAGTATGCGATTTCTATTCTGACGAATGGGTTGAGAGGCAAAATAGTTGGAATTGGAATTCCTATACAAAGGTTACAATACATATCAGTATACCCAGCAATTGTATATATTTCTTCTGGCACCAGAAAAAGGGGCAAAAATAAATGTTACATCTACAAAGAACTTGGCCACAGGACTTGTTATGACGGCACATACGAGTTTATTGACAACCGCTGATTTAGGTAGTTAGTTAAATATCCAATGTGAATAAGCATTGGCAATCAATGTCCTTTGCCGATTTAAAACATCTCATCGATTATGGAAACTCTCAACAATCACGTCATTACGAGAAGGCATCTGGAAATGAACCATTTAGTGTGAAAATCTGCCTATACATATAGTAGATCTTATCCAAAATTATTCATCATTCTCCCAAGTAAAGTAGTGCAAACAAACAACCCAGTCACTTAACAGAGAAATTCCTCTATGGCCAAGGCCAAACATGGATGCAATCTTCATCAGGGAGTCATTGAATAGACTTATCCGAGAGAACCAAGAAGACAGAGTCAGGCAAGAGAGCAACATTCGCTAATTTATTTTCCTGCCTTGTATGGAAAAAATGTATGCTACAATGAAAGGAGATAAATAAATAAAAAAATTATTTTACTTGTTGTCTTTTAGTTCCTAATTTATTTTTTTGCCTTGTATTTTTTTGGACATTTTATAATACTAACCTACAAAAAAATCCAAAGCAGAATAAAGAGGTTCCAATCGAAAAACATAACACATGGAATGTAATTTTTTTTTAAATTTATAATGTTTGAATTTTTCGCCAATGAATTTGAAAATTTACACGTGAATTTTTAAAAAAATCTACAGTCTATACTCTACCCCAGTGATAGTCTATAATTCTATTGTTAATGTGAACTAATAAATGGCTGGATACACTCAACTCCATTGTAGGTATATTCTCCACCAATGGTCGAAGGGTTAAAAAAAACTTGAATTTACCCCTTCATTTACTCAAGTTAAAGAATTAAGAACTGCATATCAATTATATGGACTAGAAATAGTGTGGGTCATCTAATTAGTTGTTCGTTAGTGTAAAATAGTAATTTAGTTACATTAATACAAATATGACAATTGTTTGTGAATAATCTAAAGTTGTACTTATTCATCATTATTAGGTAATTGACACTTTGAATTGGATTAAATGTAGTAGTATGACATATCAATCATATCGGTAATTACCTAAGCCAATAATTGGTTAACACAACTATCATTATATAGTCAATGTCCATTATTATAACAAAATGTTAAGGCAATATATGCAATTTGATAACTAATTACCTATTATAATCGTTCAAAAACATCACTTAATATCAACACATAGTAATAATATAGCCCAATATTTATTATACAATACTCAACTACTTAGAGGTATTAATTATTGACATCACTTCACTATACAACACTCTTATACTTCGAAGTCTTGCTTGTTGAGTTATTGTAGGTTGTAGAGTGACCAACTCTTAATGGTATGAAATACATTGTCAATTCTAATAACTTTAAATATCCCGTGATGATTAATAAGATGTTTAAAAGATATGAAATCAAAAAAACAAGGTCGAACATAGTGTAATTATTATTTTAGTGAATTCTCGATCATGTGTTTATTCTCGACCACAGTAAGAGTGGAAGATGCAACCTAAAGTTGACATTCGACCATTAAGAATGTCTATTGATTTAGGTTAAATGTCAAGGGTTAGGGTTCAGGGTTTATAGACCATTAAAGGGGTTTATTGTTGACTAATGGTTGATGGAAGACAACACGCGCTGCTAATGAATTAAAATATGTCTATGTGGTCTATCCCTAACCAAACCTTTTTTTTGACTTGTTGAAAATTACCCATTTGGCATTCTAAAAATCAAAATTACTCACATTTCAAGTCCAATTTTACTTTCGAATAAGAATTAGTCAAACAATGGAAGAAGGTGAGTCAGGGATCGAGTGTGTCGTTTGGGTCGAGAAAGAATTGTCACTACGCATTGCTGCCAGCTAATTTACAGCTACAACTCTAGTGAATGCTGGTAGGCGATTCTCAAAATATTTGAAACCTAATGTAAGATAAATTTAACATTTTCATCCTTTTTTTAATTTTTTTTAATTTTAGGATTTTAAGTTTAGTGATAAAAGATATTTTCGATTTTGTTCGGTTTTGGGAATGGGACGATGACCTGCTAGATCCAAGGATTGCTGACCTTTTAGCAGTTTGAAGTATGAAATGGACATCTTATGCGTGAAAGAATAGTTCTGCAGATAAATGTGGCTGAACTTAAAATATTTTAGCAATTGTTGTTCACATAGAAGATGGTGTTGATGGACGGATTAAATTAAAGGCAAGGCATATTCCTCTAGAAGATTATGTTGGAGGAATGGTTAAGATGAAGAAAACGAGTGAATAAATGGATTATGCTCTTATGCATCATTGTCGGATTCGTGGCAACTTGGGTGATAAAATGAGAAGGAATATTGGTTGTTGGTAGGAATAGTTTAATTATTCTAAGTTTTTTTTGTTGGAAGTGTTTTAGATCATGTAATGTTCTACTGAATGAAGGATATTAAGCAGTTTGTTTGGTAATATGATATTTGATGAAGTTATTAGATGCAAGTTTGAGTCTATTACACAACTAAATAGCTAGTTTAGTAATGGACCAAATTTCTATTACACAACCAAGTAGCTAGTTTATTATGAAACACATTATATATTATGCAATCTCTAGCTTGTTGTATACAAAAAGGAAGTGAATCAAAATAAAAATTACAGCAACAACAATTAAGCGACAAAAAATAGTTTCAATACATAAAGGTAGATCTAAATATCACAAATTACAACTAGCTCACCAATTTTTTTTGTTTGTCTCATGACCAATTCAAACACAAGAATTGATGGAATATCCTGATCACCTTCACCTGCTCCATCTGTTTCGCTTTCAAACCCATTTTCACCATTTTCAACTTGTTCATATCATCGTAGTAACTGATTTCTTTTTCATGTTACCTACATACAAATATGCAATATCATATTTAATAATTTGAAACTTATGATCGAAATAAGAAAAATAAGCCCCAGTTCCAGCAAACAGCTATGATCAGACGAAAATCGACCACGAGTTTATTAATAAATATTAGGTCGCCAAACTGACGAAAATTTAAAATACAGAGCCCAAAGGTAATCGAACAAGGAAATATAACCACCCATGCCATAAGATATGGTTATACACAACTAAATTGAAATTGCAAATGCACATATATGAATCCTTCTACAAATCCCAAATTACAGTTGTAAAAAACAAAATAAAAATAAAAATTTAGGATTTACTCAAAACTGGAAAGTTCTAAGTAAATATATAGTACTTGTTAGGTCTATATAGACGATTCAACCCATAATTGAAGCTTGATTCTTGTCGGAGGCCGCCGGAAACCACCGTGGTCGAGTGGGTGAGTGAGAGATAAGAAAGTGAAGAAAGAGAAATTGGCGGAAAAAAATAAAGGAAATAAAGGGTTTTCAATGTTTAATAGCTGACCTACAAGTTTTGGAAATGTTAAAAAGGCTTCAACCACCTTAACCCACTCATTTGGCTATTTTCCAAACCAAAAGAAATTTGAGAAAGAAAATAGGAGATCATAGGGCCAATTCAAGTTTGGTGGAGGTTTTTATGACAATTCCTCTCATGAAACTATGCTGAATTTATACAACGATTAATTCTCCCTACTAGTCAAACGAACAGTGTATAGAAAAATGATGAATTTTATACCATGACCAATTCTTTCCACAGCCCCAACCAAATGGGTGCTAAGTGTCCTATTTCCATGCGTGTTACAACAAAAGTGAGATTTTTCCTTCACAAACTGAATCTCTGATGCTATTTATATACTTCATTCACTTAGGATCGGCACCTTGTTGCATTATTTCTTAACTCGAAAAGAAGGTACTTGTTGCTTGTTGATAATTTCCCCTAGCAGTTCCCTGTAGTTTTTCCTTCCAATTTTTTTTTTGTTTCACCATGGTTGTTGTCATGTTGATCAAAAACTGTCAGCAGTTTGGTTCCCCTCTCGAAAAGTATGGTTTAAGTGGCATTAATCAGCTCCGTCATCTCTTGAATGGGTTGGCATTATGCTTCAATCTCCATGAAGTCCTTACCATGTACCACCAAATGAATCTGATTCCATCAGTAAATCAGTGATCTCATTATCAAGGCAATTACACACTGCCCGACTACTTCACCACAAAAAATTTTAAAAAAATATTATCAAGGCAAAATTGGAGGCCAAATAATAATACTTGTAACTGAGAATCATTAAAAGAAGGCAGAATACATATACGACTACTTAAACTTGTCCAATATTTTCGTCTAGCTACCTCAACTAATGCTTCTTCCTATTAGATACTCCAACCTTATTTAATATGTGCCTATTAGACACAAAAGACTGACATGACAAAAATTGTATTTCAAACTTTTCTTAAACGCGTGAGAAGTTCAAACATCCTACTTTTTCTTTTTTCTTTTTAAACAAAAATCTTTTTTCAGAAACCACCATTAACACCACCCTACCACCATTGCTTCGCCATTGCCACCACCACAAATGTCCTACCACCTTGGCAGCAGACGAACATCATCCATCTCCGCCACATCATTGTCACAATCCCCCTCCCTTTCATCATGGATTAACTTTATGCCACTATCATCTTGCCCTAAAGCTACCCCCATCTTCTTATAGAACCCCACACTCCGGCCACCATGAGAACCTCGTGAGCCATCGCAGAACCCCTTTTTACCACAAATATCTTCTTCCTTCATCTCCACCAAATAATGTCACCAACGAACCCCTCCAAGCTCACTCCTCACCGTCAAACATCCCACACAACCACACCATTTCAATGCTCCGTTACCGCTGCAACAACAAGAAATTCAACCGCCGACGAAATCCAATCGCCACAAACACCTATAGCCATCATCCATATTCTCTCTTTTCAAATCACCACCATGAGCACACCATCGGATCTCCTCCTTAACTCACCACCAAAATTCCTTTAAAGGGAGTGAGTGGGGGAAAGAAGAAAGGGATTTTGTGAAAAAAGAAGAAGAAAGGGAGGGTACTGGGTGGGGGAAGAAGAAACGGAGGATGGGGAACGGGACTTGCTGCAACGTAGAGGGCTTGCGGCGCCTGCGACGGCAGAGGGGTTGGGTAGGGATTTCTTTTTCTTTTTAAATAGTTTTTTTTCTTTTTCTTGCTAAAAAGTTTTTAAAAACTTTATTAAAGTCAAAAGCCATATGGCTCTTTATCCTTTGATAATTTTTGCCACGTCAATGCGTGTGAAATACACGCACCATATTTTTTTTTACTGATTAGCCTTTTGTGTTTAATAGGCACATATTCAATAAAGTTTGAGTATCTAATAGGAATAAGCTTCAGTTGAGGTAGCTAGATGAAAATATTGGACAAGTTTGAGTAGTCGTATATGGATACCGCCTTAAAAGAACTAGACACAACACCCACCTGCTGGAGTATCCTTCATTAAACTAGCAGCTGAATTGAGCTTTTGCAAATCCAACAGGAAGTTTAACCAAAAAAATCTTGAAATAATTTCTGAAAACTGAAAAATCTGTTTTTAACCCATACACAATTGTCCTTGAAAGAATTTCCAAACCTAATGGTAGCCTTTTGATGCCTTCTCTTTCAACAAATAAAAGGGGAAAGTATTATTTGTTACTGAATTGGATATTTTTAAACAAAAGCCGAAAAGGTAAATATTTTAAGAAAAGCCACAAGAGTACAAGTGACTATAAACACATAACGCCACGTAAATTGTGTTGAACCTTTTGACGCTTCACATACAGCAGTTGAGTGAACATCACATGACAGACAAATCAATCATCACCAGCTAGCTAGGTAAAAAACATCATGAGTTTGCTCATAAACAGAAGTCACAACTCATACGATCCTTAAAATATTGACATTGGAGGATATGCTGGTATATGAGCCCAATAGATCAGATCCATCCTAGCTAGGGAATCAAGGAAGGGTGATTAGCGAGGATAAGACATCAAGAGTTACATTGGGCTCCCTTCCCAATGTAAGGTGGGCTCCCTTCCCACTACTTACCTGGGTCTCCCATTGGGCGCTTCGCATAAGGATACTACGGTTTAGAATCCAGTGATCGAAAGGGTTGAAAAAAGATTAGCAAGCTGGCAGAAACAGTACTTGTCAAAAGGCGGTAAGGAAGTACTTATTAAAAGCACTTTATCGAGTATGTCCACCTATTACTTGTCCATGTTGCAAGCTCCTGTGAGCATCACAGAAAAACTGGAGCGGCTTCAAAGGAATTTTCTTTGGGATGCGGCGGATGGAACTAGAAAGTTTCCTTTAGTGAATTGACAGACAGTCACTTCCCCAAAGAAGTGGGGTGGACTTAGAGTAAAAGTTCTTAGGGTATTCAATAGAGCTTTGTTGGGGAAGTGGCTATGGAGATTCAGGGTAGAAGAGCATACTCTATGGAGGGAGGTCATAGTAGAAAAGTACGATTCCAGGGAAGGGGTTGGAGGACCAAGGCAATCACAGCACCTTTCGGGTGTGACACGCGGAGGAGCATCATGAATAATTGGTAAGCCTTCAGTGGCAACATCACTTATAGGGCGAGAGATGGAAGAAGAATCGGCTTTTGGAATCATAGGTGGTGTGGAGAGGATACTCCGAGGGTCTCCTTCCCCCACGTCTTCAGAGTTTCAAACCAGAAGGAATTGATGGTCCAACAGATTCGTAAGGAGCATGAAGGGGGTAGTATGAGACCTCTCATTTAGAAGGAATATGCAAGATTGGGAGATTGCGGAGCTCCAAGATTTGTTGACACTGCTATATGGGCAAGACAAGCCCCAGCCATCTTATGATTCTTGGAGATGGGGTTTGCGTGGCGATGGTTTGTTCACCGTAAAGTCCTTTTACCAGAGTATGTTGGTGAGAGAGGAGGCCACTTTTCCATACTCCTCAATTTGGATTCTTAAGGTGCCTACGAAGGTGTGCTTTTTTGCATGGCTAACGGCGAGGGGAGTGATTTTGACTGCTGAAAATCTGCGAAAGAGAGGAATTACACTTGTTAGTTGGTGCTACATGTGTAAAAGCTCAGGGGAAAAAGTTGATCATCTTTTGTTGCATTACCCTGTGTCCTCGGCTTTGTGGAGGACAATCTTGAATCTTTTTGGTGTTCAATAGGTGATGCCAAGCACTGTAAAGGAAATGTTATATAGCTGGGCCGGTTTCCGTCGAAGAAGAAAGCAAAAGGCGTGGAAGTTTGCCCTGTTAGCTCTCATGTGGATAGTTTGGGGGAGAGAAATATGAGAGCTTTTGAGGGGATTGAGTCTCCTTTTTCACATCTTAAGAATAGTCTTTTATATTTGATCGCTTTTTGGTGCACTTATATAGCCCTACTTGTATAGAAGATTGGGCGTCGTTTGTAGAGAATCATATTCTGATGTAAATTCTCTACTTTTTGGTATACTTCCTGTATAGGGGAGTTTTCTCCCTTTTGATTAATACAATTTACCTTATAAAAAAAAAAAGACATCAAGAGTTACATGGTCGAGCAAAACACCTGAGATTAAGCATTTATCTAAATGATTTGATTACCCGAAAAGTAATTGACAAAAAAATAATTCACGCTCTAACTACTTCGCGGACTGTATTAATTATTGCAATTTAGTCGGCCTTGGCTATAAAGGTAGCAAATATACCTGGATAAATAAACGACAGTTAGGCTCCAACATTTTAGAACGCCTTGATAGAATTTTTGCCAATTATGACTGGCTCACTTTATTTCCCGAAGCCCAAGTCCGTCACTTGCCACGCATACACTCGGACCATTCACCACTCTTACTTACCCCTCAACCTTCACACCTTACCAAATCACCCATATTTCGTTTCGAAACCATGTGGACCTCCCATCCCGATTTTATTACCATTCTTCGCAACAACTGGCACCCATCCCCTACCCTAGTGGATGCTATCACGTCCTTCAAACATCATATTAGTAATTGGAATAAAGACTCCTTTGGCAATATTTTCCATCGAAAACGTCGTCTACTTGCCAGGTTAGGCGGTATTCAATCCTCCCCAAATTATCCCACCAGTTATTTCTTACAACAACTAGAAAGTACTTTATCGTTACAAGATCATTTAGATGCGTTTAATAAACTTGTCATGGACTTACAGATTGCAGGAATTAAAAGGGAGGAGGAGACGCTTGCATGTGCTTTGCTATTTTCATTGACTTCAGGATATCGTGATATTGAGAATTCAATGATGTATAGCAAGGAGCCTATCAAGCTTGAGCAAGTGCGGCAGGCACTTAACTCTAGTGATGTGCGGAGGCACATTGAAGGAGATAGAGATGACCAGGCAAGTGGCCTCTTTGTAAGAGGCCGGACTAGCCAACAGGGAAAGACCAAATCAAAGCACAGATCAAAGTCTCGTGTGAACAAGAAGAATACAGAGTGTTGGGGTTGTGGCAAGAAGGGGCAGGAGGAGATTGTTGATTGCCATCATCAGAATCATCATCATCGTTAATAAAAGAATCATCGGACGCAGAAGGAGAAGCCTTTTCTACTACATCTTGTTGTTGTTCTTCCATTACAATGAGCTTTTCCTCTTCATCTTCCATTTTCTCTCTCTCTCTCTTTGTCCGGAGTATTAACTTTTTCTTGATTTTCAAAATCGAGGGAAGGAGGACAGTTCCTGGTTAATTGGATTTTAGGCGGAGGAGCCTTGAAAGCAGGGTAAGAAGAGAAACGAGAAAACGGGGTTTTTGCCTTTTTTTGGTAAAGATCGTTTGATGCGGACGACGTCGTTGCACTCGAGATTTAGCGGAATCTTGGGGTTCGTTCTACTGTTCTACTTTACTCTACACGCGATCTCAGAAGTTTTAAAATATTTAATTTAATTAACAATATTATTTATCAAATCAAGCTTATGTTCAACCGTTATTTTATTAACTCTTTCATTACAATTAAAATAAGAAAGAATTACAAGGAAATACACATCACTCCACGCCATAACAAAAAATGGTCCATGTTTTTAAGTTTTACCCTACCTAGCCCACATTGTACATATTTTGAAAGCACTTGCAAATTCAAAATTTGTGTTCTTACAATCATTACTTCTAAAAGCTATGGAGTTAATTCTTTGTTCTCGCAACCATTGCTTTCACACTCTCTTCTTTTCACATCTTCTACATATGCTTCAAGGTGCCGTGTATTTTCTGCTTCTCCTCTTGTGTCACCTGTTTGCAGTGTAAGAAAATTAAATAGTTGAAGTCCACCATTGAAGGCCATTCAAAGCTTTGCTTTTGAAAATGGATTTTTTTGAATTTGTTAGTTGTTTGGATTGGGTATTGTTCCAATTGATGGAAAATATCAAAAGGAGTTCAAAATTTAAGTTTGAAGTGATTTGAAGTAAATTTGAGCAAGATTTGAGTTAAATTCCAGAAAAGACGCAAGGAAGAAGACGAAGTCAGTTTTTTGCATAATTATGTATAATCTTGTATAATAGTGTATATGAGTGTAGAAACACACCTTATACACTATTATACACCTTTATACTAGCGTTTGTAGACGAACTTCTTTCACGATTTTCAGTTGCAATTCTTCTTCAAAACCGGTCCAAATCTCCACTAAATGACTTCAAATTTTATATACAACCTCCTTATACTATTTCTAACATGTCTAAATAACTCCCACTCCAAATTTTTCACAAAATCAAATTCAAAATTTAAATTCACATATTTAAGCTTGTTAAAAATCTAATTTTCACCACTCAAATGAATTTGATTTGTTGAATTAATATTTGAGTCAAAGTTACTGATTTGAAAATTAATTTAAAAGTTTGAGGAATCCTTTTCAAAAATTAAATAGTAATTTTGAGAACCTATTGGAGTTGGATGTTGAATTTTTTGGGCTAGTTGGTTATAAATTGAAATATGGGTTATAAAATTAAAAAGTATGGAACCCAATTGTTCTAATGTGAAATTTTTCCTTAAAATAATACATAAGTTTCCCATCTTAAATTTGCATTAGATCAAACACTATGTTGAATATAGAGTTGGACATGGCAAGGGGTGAACTTTCACTTAACCTATGTATTGTGATGATGTTTAATGTGGTCTTGTGTTTGACTAAACTTTTAGGAAAAGTTAAATGTTTTTGAGTAGCAAGTAGAAGTTGTTTTTCAAAAGCTAAAAGAAGTAGTTTTTCCTCATAAATATTTTTAGGACCTTAGACAAGCACAAATTGTTGCTCTAACATTAACAAATATGCTTTTCAAATTAAGTAATCAAACACAAAATATTTTTTTATGAAAGTATTTTTTCGATAAGCACTTCTGTCAAAAAATAGAATAAGAATATTTTGAAAGCTTGGCCAAATAGGCTACAAGATTAATATTATCTTTAATTTTCATAATTTATTTTCCTTTAATTTTTGGGGGAAAAAATTTAAACCACACAATTGGTCCATTCCATATAACATCTCCAAAAATTACAAGGATATGGCATTCCCTCAAAAATTATTTAAGTTTTATCCTGACATTCTATAAAGCTTTAAAAAATACAGGAATTAATAATTGTATGGATTCAAAGTTAATAATGTAAGGATTGTAAGTAGAACTTAGTAAAGGATGAATTGATACATATATTAATAATGTAAGAATCATAATATAGGAATTATTTGTAATGAAATATTTAATTTGTTGTAATAAAGAAATTAGTTATAAGATCAATAGGGTATATTTTGTCATTTTAGTTGATTTAATTCATGCGTTGATAATACTCGTATACTTCATATTTTATTCCACGTCAAATAATATATAAATTCCCGCATAGCTTACGTAGGTATTGGGAGAACCAAAATAGCACCCAAATAATGAATGAAACTAGGACCTCTGGCCACCTGATCCTTTTTATAACGTGATATTGCAAATTGACCTTCAAGTTTTAATTATTGTAGGAATGACCTTCTTGCTTAATTATTGCTTAAATGGGATTTGGGTTAATTATAAAGTGAAGGGGGAAGTTTACATTTTATCCCTAATGCTTTACTTATTACACTTTAGCCCCAACCTATATAAAAGTAATATTTCTAGAATTAAAAAAGAAAAAACGATTTTCGCCGTTTCAGCACTTCCCAGTCCGCATTTTCCACGATTGAATCCTCCATTGCAACGTACTTTTCTTTCATTCCTTACATAGAGGTCATCTCCCTTATTCCTCGTTTCTCTCAAAGTCTCATTCTTTTAATTTATTGATTATGGGGTTGAAATTGGCGGTACATTAGATTGATAATTCATTTTAGGTGGTATATTGTGTAATTCCTTCTTTTGATAAGTGTTTGCATCTCATATTCTTCATTATTATTAATTTGGATTTCTGCAGATTTTCTATGCACAATACTCGACCACTAGTGTACAATAGACCACTAATTCATAATAGATTGATGGGAGATTATATATTAGTATGCGATTTCTATTCTGACGAATGGGTTGAGAGGCAAAATAGTTGGAATTGGAATTCATATACAAAGGTTACAATACATATCAGTATACCCAGCAATTGTATATATTTCTTCTGGCACCAGAAAAAGGGGCAAAAATAAATGTTACATCTACAAAGAACTTGGCCACAGGACTTGTTATGACGGCACATACGAGTTTATTGACAACCGCTGATTTAGGTAGTTAGTTAAATATCCAATGTGAATAAGCATTGGCAATCAATGTCCTTTGCCGATTTAAAACATCTCATCGATTATGGAAACTCTCAACAATCACGTCATTACGAGAAGGCATCTGGAAATGAACCATTTAGTGTGAAAATCTGCCTATACATATAGTAGATCTTATCCAAAATTATTCATCATTCTCCCAAGTAAAGTAGTGCAAACAAACAACCCAGTCACTTAACAGAGAAATTCCTCTATGGCCAAGGCCAAACATGGATGCAATCTTCATCAGGGAGTCATTGAATAGACTTATCCGAGAGAACCAAGAAGACAGAGTCAGGCAAGAGAGCAACATTCGCTAATTTATTTTCCTGCCTTGTATGGAAAAAATGTATGCTACTATGAAAGGAGATAAATAAATAAAAAAATTATTTTACTTGTTGTCTTTTAGTTCCTAATTTATTTTTTTGCCTTGTATTTTTTTGGACATTTTATAATACTAACCTACAAAAAAATCCAAAGCAGAATAAAGAGGTTCCAATCGAAAAACATAACACATGGAATGTAATTTTTTTTTAAATTTATAATGTTTGAATTTTTCGCCAATGAATTTGAAAATTTACACGTGAATTTTTAAAAAAATCTACAGTCTATACTCTACCCCAGTGATAGTCTATAATTCTATTGTTAATGTGAACTAATAAATGGCTGGATACACTCAACTCCATTGTAGGTATATTCTCCACCAATGGTCGAAGGGTTAAAAAAAACTTGAATTTACCCCTTCATTTACTCAAGTTAAAGAATTAAGAACTGCATATCAATTATATGGACTAGAAATAGTGTGGGTCATCTAATTAGTTGTTCGTTAGTGTAAAATAGTAATTTAGTTACATTAATACAAATATGACAATTGTTTGTGAATAATCTAAAGTTGTACTTATTCATCATTATTAGGTAATTGACACTTTGAATTGGATTAAATGTAGTAGTATGACATATCAATCATATCGGTAATTACCTAAGCCAATAATTGGTTAACACAACTATCATTATATAGTCAATGTCCATTATTATAACAAAATGTTAAGGCAATATATGCAATTTGATAACTAATTACCTATTATAATCGTTCAAAAACATCACTTAATATCAACACATAGTAATAATATAGCCCAATATTTATTATACAATACTCAACTACTTAGAGGTATTAATTATTGACATCACTTCACTATACAACACTCTTATACTTCGAAGTCTTGCTTGTTGAGTTATTGTAGGTTGTAGAGTGACCAACTCTTAATGGTATGAAATACATTGTCAATTCTAATAACTTTAAATATCCCGTGATGATTAATAAGATGTTTAAAAGATATGAAATCAAAAAAACAAGGTCGAACATAGTGTAATTATTATTTTAGTGAATTCTCGATCATGTGTTTATTCTCGACCACAGTAAGAGTGGAAGATGCAACCTAAAGTTGACATTCGACCATTAAGAATGTCTATTGATTTAGGTTAAATGTCAAGGGTTAGGGTTCAGGGTTTATAGACCATTAAAGGGGTTTATTGTTGACTAATGGTTGATGGAAGACAACACGCGCTGCTAATGAATTAAAATATGTCTATGTGGTCTATCCCTAACCAAACCTTTTTTTTGACTTGTTGAAAATTACCCATTTGGCATTCTAAAAATCAAAATTACTCACATTTCAAGTCCAATTTTACTTTCGAATAAGAATTAGTCAAACAATGGAAGAAGGTGAGTCAGGGATCGAGTGTGTCGTTTGGGTCGAGAAAGAATTGTCACTACGCATTGCTGCCAGCTAATTTACAGCTACAACTCTAGTGAATGCTGGTAGGCGATTCTCAAAATATTTGAAACCTAATGTAAGATAAATTTAACATTTTCATCCTTTTTTTAATTTTTTTTAATTTTAGGATTTTAAGTTTAGTGATAAAAGATATTTTCGATTTTGTTCGGTTTTGGGAATGGGACGATGACCTGCTAGATCCAAGGATTGCTGACCTTTTAGCAGTTTGAAGTATGAAATGGACATCTTATGCGTGAAAGAATAGTTCTGCAGATAAATGTGGCTGAACTTAAAATATTTTAGCAATTGTTGTTCACGTAGAAGATGGTGTTGATGGACGGAATAAATTAAAGGCAAGGCATATTCCTCTAGAAGATTATGTTGGAGGAATGGTTAAGATGAAGAAAACGAGTGAATAAATGGATTATGCTCTTATGCATCATTGTCGGATTCGTGGCAACTTGGGTGATAAAATGAGAAGGAATATTGGTTGTTGGTAGGAATAGTTTAATTATTCTAATTTTTTTTTGTTGGAAGTGTTTTAGATCATGTAATGTTCTACTGAATGAAGGATATTAAACAGTTTGTTTGGTAATATGATATTTGATGAAGTTATTAGATGCAAGTTTGAGTCTATTACACAACTAAATAGCTAGTTTAGTAATGGACCAAATTTCTATTACACAACCAAGTAGCTAGTTTATTATGAAACACATTATATATTATGCAATCTCTAGCTTGTTGTATACAAAAAGGAAGTGAATCAAAATAAAAATTACAGCAACTACAATTAAGCGACAAAAAATAGTTTCAATACATAAAGGTAGATCCAAATATCACAAATTACAACTAGCTCACCAATTTTTTTTGTTTGTCTCATGACCAATTCAAACACAAGAATTGATGGAATATCCTGATCACCTTCACCTGCTCCATCTGTTTCGCTTTCAAACCCATCTTCACCATTTTCAACTTGTTCATATCATCGTAGTAACTGATTTCTTTTTCATGTTACCTACATACAAATATGCAATATCATATTTAATAATTTGAAACTTATGATCGAAATAAGAAAAATAAGCCCCAGTTCCAACAAACAGCTATGACCAGACGAAAATCGACCACGAGTTTATTAATAAATATTAGGTCGCCAAACTGACGAAAATTTAAAATACAGAGCCCAAAGGTAATCGAACAAGGAAATATAACCACCCATGCCATAAGATATGGTTATACACAACTAAATTGAAATTGCAAATGCACATATATGAATCCTTCTACAAATCCCAAATTACAGTTGTAAAAAACAAAATAAAAATAAAAATTTAGGATTTACTCAAAACTGGAAAGTTCTAAGTAAATATATAGTACTTGTTAGGTCTATATAGACGATTCAACCCATAATTGAAGCTTGATTCTTGTCGGAGGCCGCCGGAAACCACCGTGGTCGAGTGGGTGAGTGAGAGATAAGAAAGTGAAGAAAGAGAAATTGGCGGAAAAAAATAAAGGAAATAAAGGGTTTTCAATGTTTAATAGCTGACCTACAAGTTTTGGAAATGTTAAAAAGGCCTCAACCACCTTAACCCACTCATTTGGCTATTTTCCAAACCAAAAGAAATTTGAGAAAGAAAATAGGAGATCATAGGGCCAATTCAAGTTTGGTGGAGGTTTTTATGACAATTCCTCTCATGAAACTATGCTGAATTTATACAACGATTAATTCTCCCTACTAGTCAAACGAACAGTGTATAGAAAAATGATGAATTTTATACCATGACCAATTCTTTCCACAGCCCCAACCAAATGGGTGCTAAGTGTCCTATTTCCATGCGTGTTACAACAAAAGTGAGATTTTTCCTTCACAAACTGAATCTCTGATGCTATTTATATACTTCATTCACTTAGGATCGGCACCTTGTTGCATTATTTCTTAACTCGAAAAGAAGGTACTTGTTGCTTGTTGATAATTTCCCCTAGCAGTTCCCTGTAGTTTTTCCTTCCAATTTTTTTTTTGTTTCACCATGGTTGTTGTCATGTTGATCAAAAACTGTCAGCAGTTTGGTTCCCCTCTCGAAAAGTATGGTTTAAGTGGCATTAATCAGCTCCGTCATCTCTTGAATGGGTTGGCATTATGCTTCAATCTCCATGAAGTCCTTACCATGTACCACCAAATGAATCTGATTCCATCAGTAAATCAGTGATCTCATTATCAAGGCAATTACACACTGCCCGACTACTTCACCACAAAAAATTTTAAAAAAATATTATCAAGGCAAAATTGGAGGCCAAATAATAATACTTGTAACTGAGAATCATTAAAAGAAGGCAGGATACATATACGGCTACTTAAACTTGTCCAATATTTTCGTCTAGCTACCTCAACTAATGCTTCTTCCTATTAGATACTCCAACCTTATTTAATATGTGCCTATTAGACACAAAAGACTGACATGACAAAAATTGTATTTCAAACTTTTCTTAAACGCGTGAGAAGTTCAAACATCCTACTTTTTCTTTTTTCTTTTTAAACAAAAATCTTTTTTCAGAAACCACCATTAACACCACCCTACCACCATTGCTTCGCCATTGCCACCACCACAAATGTCCTACCACCTTGGCAGCAGACGAACATCATCCATCTCCGCCACATTATTGTCACAATCCCCCTCCCTTTCATCATGGATTAACTTTATGCCACTATCATCTTGCCCTAAAGCTACCCCCATCTTCTTATAGAACCCCACACTCCGGCCACCATGAGAACCTCGTGAGCCATCGCAGAACCCCTTTTTACCACAAATATCTTCTTCCTTCATCTCCACCAAATAATGTCACCAACGAACCCCTCCAAGCTCACTCCTCACCGTCAAACATCCCACACAACCACACCATTTCAATGCTCCGTTACCGCTGCAACAACAAGAAATTCAACCGCCGACGAAATCCAATCCCCACAAACACCTATAGCCATCATCCATATTCTCTCTCTTCAAATCACCACCATGAGCACACCATCGGATCTCCTCCTTAACTCACCACCAAAATTCCTTTAAAGGGAGTGAGTGGGGGAAAGAAGAAAGGGATTTTGTGAAAAAAGAAGAAGAAAGGGAGGGTACTGGGTGGGGGAAGAAGAAACGGAGGATGGGGAACGGGACTTGCTGCAACGTAGAGGGCTTGCGGCGCCTGCGACGGCAGAGGGGTTGGGTAGGGATTTCTTTTTCTTTTTAAATAGTTTTTTTTCTTTTTCTTGCTAAAAAGTTTTTAAAAACTTTATTAAAGTCAAAAGCCATATGGCTCTTTATCCTTTGATAATTTTTGCCACGTCAATGCGTGTGAAATACACGCACCATATTTTTTTTTACTGATTAGCCTTTTGTGTTTAATAGGCACATATTCAATAAAGTTTGAGTATCTAATAGGAATAAGCTTCAGTTGAGGTAGCTAGATGAAAATATTGGACAAGTTTGAGTAGTCGTATATGGATACCGCCTTAAAAGAACTAGACACAACACCCACCTGCTGGAGTATCCTTCATTAAACTAGCAGCTGAATTGAGCTTTTGCAAATCCAACAGGAAGTTTAACCAAAAAAATCTTGAAATAATTTCTGAAAACTGAAAAATCTGTTTTTAACCCATACACAATTGTCCTTGAAAGAATTTCCAAACCTAATGGTAGCCTTTTGATGCCTTCTCTTTCAACAAATAAAAGGGGAAAGTATTATTTGTTACTGAATTGGATATTTTTAAACAAAAGCCGAAAAGGTAAATATTTTAAGAAAAGCCACAAGAGTACAAGTGACTATAAACACATAACGCCACGTAAATTGTGTTGAACCTTTTGACGCTTCACATACAGCAGTTGAGTGAACATCACATGACAGACAAATCAATCATCACCAGCTAGCTAGGTAAAAAACATCATGAGTTTGCTCATAAACAGAAGTCACAACTCATACGATCCTTAAAATATTGACATTGGAGGATATGCTGGTATATGAGCCCAATAGATCAGATCCATCCTAGCTAGGGAATCAAGGAAGGGTGATTAGCGAGGATAAGACATCAAGAGTTACATTGGGCTCCCTTCCCAATGTAAGGTGGGCTCCCTTCCCACTACTTACCTGGGTCTCCCATTGGGCGCTTCGCATAAGGATACTACGGTTTAGAATCCAGTGATCGAAAGGGTTGAAAAAAGATTAGCAAGCTGGCAGAAACAGTACTTGTCAAAAGGCGGTAAGGAAGTACTTATTAAAAGCACTTTATCGAGTATGCCCACCTATTACTTGTCCATGTTGCAAGCTCCTGTGAGCATCACAGAAAAACTGGAGCGGCTTCAAAGGAATTTTCTTTGGGATGCGGCGGATGGAACTAGAAAGTTTCCTTTAGTGAATTGACAGACAGTCACTTCCCCAAAGAAGTGGGGTGGACTTGGAGTAAAAGTTCTTAGGGTATTCAATAGAGCTTTGTTGGGGAAGTGGCTATGGAGATTCAGGGTAGAAGAGCATACTCTATGGAGGGAGGTCATAGTAGAAAAGTACGATTCCAGGGAAGGGGTTGGAGGACCAAGGCAATCACAGCACCTTTCGGGTGTGGCACGCGGAGGAGCATCATGAATAATTGGTAAGCCTTCAGTGGCAACATCACTTATAGGGCGAGAGATGGAAGAAGAATCGGCTTTTGGAATCATAGGTGGTGTGGAGAGGATACTCCAAGGGTCTCCTTCCCCCACGTCTTCAGAGTTTCAGGAATTGATGGTCCAACAGATTCGTAAGGAGCATGAAGGGGGTAGTATGAGACCTCTCATTTAGAAGGAATATGCAAGATTGGGAGATTGCGGAGCTCCAAGATTTGTTGACACTGCTATATGGGCAAGACAAGCCCCAACCATCTTATGATTCTTGGAGATGGGGTTTGCGTGGCGATGGTTTGTTCACCGTAAAGTCCTTTTACCAGAGTATGTTGGTGAGAGAGGAGGCCACTTTTCCATACTCCTCAATTTGGATTCTTAAGGTGCCTACGAAGGTGTGCTTTTTTGCATGGCTAACGGCGAGGGGAGTGATTTTGACTGCTGAAAATATGCGAAAGAGAGGAATTACACTTGTTAGTTGGTGCTACATGTGTAAAAGCTCAGGGGAAAAAGTTGATCATCTTTTGTTGCATTACCCTGTGTCCTCGGCTTTGTGGAGGACAATCTTGAATCTTTTTGGTGTTCAATAGGTGATGCCAAGCACTGTAAAGGAAATGTTATATAGCTGGGCCGGTTTCCGTCGAAGAAGAAAGCAAAAGGCGTGGAAGTTTGCCCTGTTAGCTCTCATGTGGATAGTTTGGGGGAGAGAAATATGAGAGCTTTTGAGGGGATTGAGTCTCCTTTTTCACATCTTAAGAATAGTCTTTTATATTTGATCGCTTTTTGGTGCACTTATATAGCCCTACTTGTATAGAAGATTGGGCGTCGTTTGTAGAGAATCATATTCTGATGTAAATTCTCTACTTTTTGGTATACTTCCTGTATAGGGGAGTTTTCTCCCTTTTGATTAATACAATTTACCTTATAAAAAAAAAAGACATCAAGAGTTACATGGTCGAGCAAAACACATGAGATTAAGCATTTATCTAAATGATTTGATTACCCGAAAAGTAATTGACAAAAAAATAATTCACGCTCTAACTACTTCGCGGACTGTATTAATTATTGCAATTTAGTCGACCTTGGCTATAAAGGTAGCAAATATACCTGGATAAATAAACGACAGTTAGGCTCCAACATTTTAGAACGCCTTGATAGAATTTTTGCCAATTATGACTGGCTCACTTTATTTCCCGAAGCCCAAGTCCGTCACTTGCCACGCATACACTCGGACCATTCACCACTCTTACTTACCCCTCAACCTTCACACCTTACCAAATCACCCATATTTCGTTTCGAAACCATGTGGACCTCCCATCCCGATTTTATTACCATTCTTCGCAACAACTGGCACCCATCCCCTACCCTAGTGGATGCTATCACGTCCTTCAAACATCATATTAGTAATTGGAATAAAGACTCCTTTGGCAATATTTTCCATCGAAAACGTCGTCTACTTGCCAGGTTAGGCGGTATTCAATCCTCCCCAAATTATCCCACCAGTTATTTCTTACAACAACTAGAAAGTACTTTATCACACGAATATGATGAAGTACTTCGACTTGAAGAAGAATTCTAGAAACTCAAATCCCGTGTCCAGTGGCTACAAGACGGTGACGCTAACACCAAATTTTTTCACCTTTCCACATTACACCGCCGTCGTAAGAATCGTATTCACGCCTTAAAGGACCTCGCAAGTAACTGGTGCTATGACGATATTCAGATTCATGACACCATTTTCGATTACTTTAATACACTTTACACCACCGACTCCACACACTCTACTACAATCCTCCCCCCATGTTCCTCACCCATTACTTCAGCAGCCAGTGCGGACCTACTCCGCCCCTTATCCACAAGCGAAATCCTTTCCGCCGTCAATTCTTTTTGAAAATGTTGGTTTATGTTTAGTCAACAATGGCATGCCAATTGGAAGAGTTGGTGGAAAGAGTTGGTGTGGATGCTAGGAGGAAGCTTCTCCTTTGATGTCACCCATGACATCAAGAAGAGGTAGTTTGATGTCACCAATGACATCAAGAGGAGGTGTTTACCTCTATAAATAGATGCACTCCTTCACTTGTAGAAATCATCCCAAAATAATACAATACATTGTAGTGAGTAGAGAGTTAACAGAGAAATTCTCTTAAGTGTAATTGAGAAATCTCCCCTTCCTTTGTTAATATTAAAAAGGGCAATTGTTCTCTGGTGGACGTAGGATTATTTTGATCCGAACCACGTTAAATCTTGTGTTCTTTCTTTTACGTTTCCGCTAACAATTGGTATCAGAGCGACAAGATTCTTTAACGATCCAAGGAGAAAGAACAAGCAAATATGAGTTCCATGAAGTTTGAAATTGATAGATTCAATGGACGCAACAACTTCAATATCTGGAAGATCCAGATGATGGCGTTACTGCGGAGGGAAGGTTCAATCCATGCTATTGACGGAAAGTATCCTACGGATATATCAGCTCCCGACAAGGAGAAGATTGAAGGGGATGCATTGAGTGCAATCCAACTATCCCTTGCACCTAACGTGCTTTGTGAAGTGAGTACGGGTACCGAAGAGACGGCCAAACAGTTGTGGGAAAAGCTAGAAGGGCTATACCAAGACCGATCAGTGACAACAAGAATGTTGTTACAACGGCGTCTTCACACATTTAAGATGGGGTCAGGTACTTCGTTACAAGATCATTTAGATGCGTTTAATAAACTTGTCATGGACTTACAGATTGCAGGAATTAAAAGGGAGGAGGAGACGCTTGCATGTGCTTTGCTATTTTCATTGACTTCAGGATATCGTGATATTGAGAATTCAATGATGTATAGCAAGGAGCCTATCAAGCTTGAGCAAGTGCGGCAGGCACTTAACTCTAGTGATGTGCGGAGGCACATTGAAGGAGATAGAGATGACCAGGCAAGTGGCCTCTTTGTAAGAGGCCGGACTAGCCAACAGGGAAAGACCAAATCAAAGCACAGATCAAAGTCTCGTGTGAACAAGAAGAATACAGAGTGTTGGGGTTGTGGCAAGAAGGGGCACTTTGAACGAGATTGCCCAATGTCAAAGTCCAAGGAAAAGGCGAGTGCATCTACAGTTGAACAGGTACATAATTTTGATAATGATTATGTACTAACAACATCGTGTAATAATAATAGTAGTTATGAAAACAAATGGGTGTTAGACTCTGCTTGTACTCTGCATATGACGTTCCGAAAAGACTGGTTTAGCAGCTACGAGAAAAGTGGAGGAACCGTAGTAATGGGCAATAATGCAACTTGTGCAATAGTTGGCATTGGCTCAGTTCGGGTTCGCTGCCATGATGGAATCGTGAGGACTATTACACAAGTCCGTCATGTTCCTGATCTGAAGAAGAATTTGATCTCCTTGGGTACTCTGGATGAACAAGGCTACAGGTACATGAGCGAAGCAGGAACTATGAAGGTGACTAAAGGTTCTTTAGTCATGCTGAAAGGCAAGCTGGAGAACGGCCTTTACACATTGGCCGGAAGCACCATTGTTGGCTCTGCAAATGCATCTACAGTGCAGTTATCTAATGATGACAAGGCAAGACTATGGCACATGAGACTAGGTCATATGAGCGCACGTGGACTGGAGATGTTGAGCAATCGTAAACTTTTGGAAGGTGAGAAGATCAGCACGCTTGACTTCTGTGAGCACTGCGTTCTAGGGAAGCAGAAGAAGGTCAGCTTCAGCACTGGCAAACACAAGACAAGAGGAGTGCTAGACTACATCCATTCAGATTTATGGGGTCCTTCTAAACTTCCATCGAAGGGCGGAAAGAGGTATCTTCTCATTTTTATTGATGATTTCTCACGAAAGGTTTGGGTGTATTTTTTGAAGGCAAAAAGTGATGCTTTTGAAGCATTTAAAGAGTGGAAGATTTTGATTGAAAATCAAATGGAGCGGAAAATCAAGTATCTTCGCACAGACAATGGCTTGGAGTTTTGCAATGAAGAGTTTAATGAATTCTGCAAGGTTCATGGGATCTCAAGACATAGGACTGTCAGGCATACCCCACAGCAGAATGGAGTTGCCGAGAGAATGAACAGAACTCTTCTTGAAAAGGCTCGTTGTATGCTCCTACAAGCCAAAATGTCCAAAGTATTTTGGGCTGAAGCAGTTCACACTGCTGCTCATATTGTCAATCGATCTCCAGCATCGGCAATTGACTTTAAGACTCCGAATGAGGTATGGTCAGGTGAACCCTCTAACTATTCATACTTACGAGTATTTGGGTGTCCAGCTTATTATCACGTTAATGAAGGAAAGCTTGAACCAAGGGCTAAGAAGGCCATATTCGTAGGGTATGTGGATGGAGTAAAAGGGTACAAACTTTGGTGTTTGTCTTTACTCAAATTTATAGTTAGTAGAGATGTCACCTTCGATGAATCCTCTATACTTGATCCCCGTAAAGTTTCCGTGGAGTTTTCAGGAAACAAGAACAACGAGCAGGTGGAGCTTCCGGTGGAGCTTGCCAAGGAAAAGGATCAAGAGACTCAGGTTAAAGATGAGTCAGAAGATGTAGGCGTTGAAGAACTTGCTGTCAATGAACCATACACAATTGCGAAGGGGAGGGAGAAGAGGCAGACACGAGAACCGGAACGCCTTATAAATCAAGCAAACTTGATTGCATATGCGTTCGTAGCTGCACAAGAAGAGATTAAAGATCTGGAGCCCTCCTCGTATATTGAAGCAACTTCTTGCAAGGATGCCGCACAATGGCGGTTAGCCATGACTGAAGAGATGGAGTCTCTTCACAAGAATCAGACATGGGTCTTAGTGAAAAGACAAAAGGGGAAGAGGACAGTTGGATGCAAGTGGGTCTACCGAAAGAAAGAGGGAATTCCTGAAGTGGAAGATGCTAGGTTCAAGGCGAGATTGGTTGCAAAAGGTTTCAGCCAAAAGGAGGGAATTGACTACAATGAGATTTTCTCTCCGGTCGTGAAGCATAGCTCAATTCGCGTGCTACTAGCATTGGTTGCACAATTTGACTTGGAGCTTCAACAGCTTGATGTCAAAACTGCTTTCTTACACGGTGATCTAGAAGAGACAATCTATATGGATCAACCTGAAGGTTTCCTAGCTGAGGGAAAAGAAGATCACGTATGCCAACTAAAGAAGTCTTTGTATGGTTTGAAGCAATCCCCTAGACAGTGGTACAAGAGGTTTGATGCATTCATGACTACACATGAATTCTCAAGGAGTGCATTTGATAGTTGTGTGTATCACAAGAAGATGTCTGGTAACTCAATGATTTATTTACTGTTGTATGTTGATGATATGCTTATTGCTGCTAACAACATTACAGAGATAAATGCTTTGAAGAAACTATTGAGTAAGGAATTTGACATGAAGGATTTAGGAGCTGCAAAGAAAATCCTTGGTATGGAGATTTCAAGAGAAGACGATGTTGTACATCTTTCTCAGAAGAGGTATATTGAAAGGGTTCTCGAGAGATTCAATATGCAAACGTGCAAGCCTGTAAGTACACCATTAGCTCCTCATTTTAAACTTTCAGAGTCACAAATGCCTCAGTCTGAGGATGAGGTGGAGCATATGTCAAAGATTCCTTATGCCAGTGCAGTTGGTAGTATTATGTATGCTATGGTATGCACACGTCCAGATATTGCTCAATCTGTAAGTGTGGTAAGTAGATACATGTCCAACCCAGGAAAGAGGCATTGGGAAGCTGTCAAGTGGATATTGAGATATCTCAAAGGAGCTTCTGGTGTTGGTCTTACCTTTCGAAAAAGTGGTACAGGTATTTCAATTCTCGGTTATGTGGATTCTGACTATGCAGGAGATCTTGACAGAAGAAGGTCCACAACTGGATACATCTTTACCCTCGTTGGCAGTGCCGTCAGTTGGAAGTCGACTTTGCAGTCGATTGTCGCTTTGTCTACGACAGAAGCAGAATACATGGCAGCAGCGGAGGCGGTAAAGGAAGCTATCTGGTTGAAAAGTTTAGTAGCGGAATTGAGTTTGGTTCAGCTGGAATCAACTCTTAGATGTGATAGTCAGAGTGCTATTCATCTAATGAAAAATCAGAGATTTCATGAGCGCACTAAACACATTGATGTCAGATTTCATTTTATTCGAGATGTTATTGATGAGGGAACTATCAAGGTCGTGAAGGTTATCACAGACGATAATGCTGCAGACATGTTGACCAAGATAGTCCCGCTCGCTAAGTTTGCACACTGCAAGGACTTGGCGGGGGTGTGCATCAACTGATGCAACTCCGAAGAGAACAGTTGCTAGGTGGAGGTGGTATGTTCAACAATGGTTTGATTCTTCTTGTTTCTTACAACGGGGTTGCCCAGTAAGCTTAGAAGTTTTGGCCAGAGTTGTTCACACGCTCGAAACGCAAACCAAGGTGGAGATTGAAAATGTTGGTTTATGTTTAGTCAACAATGGCATGCTGAAAATGTTGGTTTATGTTTAGTCAACAATGGCATGCCAATTGGAAGAGTTGGTGGAAAGAGTTGGTGTGGATGCTAGGAGGAAGCTTCCTCCTTTGATGTCACCCATGACATCAAGAGGAGGTAGTTTGATGTCACCAATGACATCAAGAGGAGGTCTTTACCTCTATAAATAGATGCACTCCTTCACTTGTAGAAATCATCCCAAAATAATACAATACATTGTAGTGAGTAAAGAGTTAAGAGAGAAATTCTCTTAAGTGTAATTGGGAAATCCCCTTCCTTTGTTAATATTAAAAAGGGCAATTGTTCTCTGGTGGACGTAGGATTATTTTGATCCGAACCACGTTAAATCTTGTGTTCTTTCTTTTACGTTTCCGCTAACACTTTTAAACCCTTCAAAGCACCTGGACCAGATGGCTTACACCCTTTCTTTTATCAACACAACTGGACAGAAGTGGGACCGAAAGTCGTTGCTTTCAGTCACCAAATATTCTCAACTTTTCAAAATTCCTGAAACTATTAACCAAACTTATGTATGTCTCATTCCAAAAGTTCATAATGCATCCATGATTACTTAATATCGCCCTATTGGCCTATGTTCCACAATCTATAAGATAATTACAAGACTTTTAGTACAACGTATTAAACTTCTACTACCTACCCTCATCAGCCCTACCCAGACTAGCTTCCAACAACATAGACGAGCGGCTGATAATGCCATCATTGTACAGGAAATTCTTCAACACTTTCAGAAGAAATCAGGTAAAACTCCTAAAAATATGCAAACAAATGACTGCAGGATTTAGTGTTTCGGTGGTGATTGAGTAAATAGCATACCTCATGCGGACATCTACATCAGCATCTGAATATGTATCGCTGCTAGAATCTGCAAAATCTTCGGCTTCCATGAGCACTGCAGTCAATTGATGCAGGATGCTGGGTGCCCACAGCACTAATAAAAACAAGTTACATATTAAAAAAGGCCTTTAAGCATGCTTCGTCTAGCAGAAAAATATATTCCTTTTTTTTTTTGCCTTACGAGATTTCAGAAAGAAGAAGAAACCACAACTAAAGCTCTTTATTGTTTTGGAATTATCTGTGAGATTTGAATTAGAGATTGAGATCAGAGTTCAGAATGACCATGAAACTGACTGAAACAACTTTTTTTAAACAGGTAAAGATTTTTTAAATGTCAGCAACCAAACACTAAGACAGTGTTTGTGGAATACATGTTCCGGGATCCCCTTATACAAAAACAAAAAGAGAGGAATCCATCTGTACAGAGGAAACAAAACATATTCCTATAGTGAATTGATGTAGTCTAGCATGCTTTCATCATTTACAATCTTGTATGTTGCACCCAAAAAGCCAAAAACCATAGACATCTGAACTTTAAAAACTGTAGAAGGTTCGGTTTTCCTTCAGAACACCTGGAATTCATTTCTCCCCACAAGATCCAACACATGCAAGCTGGCACTGTGTTCCATATTCTTTTCAGTGATTTACTGATCCCTTCACTGCCCTAGCTGTTCAGCACTTCCTTCACTTTTTTGGCTAACAAATGACAGGTTGAACAAGTTGAAAAAAGAGTTCAAGAGTGGTCTAGCTACTATGCAGTTAGAAACAGATGGCTGCTGCTCGCCTCCTCATTACACAAATATCATCTACTGCATAATTGGGGCATAAATCTACACAAATCGTAAAAGAAGTTAGCTAAAAGGCTAACTTATCAACTCCACCAAACTTAAACTTTTGTTTGTTCTCAAGCAAATCAAACTACAAGCAATACTTCTCAAGAACTCTAGTACTCAGGTAAACAGTCCAAATAAAGCAACCAAACCAAGAAGCAAAAAGCAGGAAACTTAAGACTTCGGTTGGCACCAACAATTATACTCAAATGCATGGACCTTCAACAACTTCCAAAGATCTCACTTTCCAAAACCAACACACAAGCACCAAGCTAGTCAAGAAGTCAAGCCATGACACAAAAGCTTCTAAAGTTACCTCTAATTCACAAGGCCACTTTCTTTTGTTCATGCATCTCTGATTGAGAAAGAAACATCAATCACACCAGAGTTTCCATGTGCCCTCACAAAACAAGAGATGTTCCCACACACACTATGTGATATTTTCACAATTAATGTAGGTCCACCTAGTTCAAAATCATTTAGGACTTGCGGGAATATAATGTAGGCTTTTGGTTAGAGCTAGGACATTAATATAGGTAATGACCAATGAGTGACTACAACCTTCCTAAGCACTACAATTTCAATACTTCAAAACACTTTTCTTTTTAAAATTCCACTCTTTATGCTCCCTTTTCAACTTTATCACCATGTCAACCCTTTTATTTCACAACTCTCTCTGTTTTATATCCATTTTTTTTTTTGTTTTTTCAAAGCTACTTTTTTCCCATTTTATATTTTTCAAAACTTATTCACACTTCGTCTTCATGAACCGAGGGTCTTTCGGAAACAGCCTCTCCACCCCCTCGGGGTAGGGGTAAGGTCTGCGTACACACTACCCTCTCCAGACCCCACTAGTGGGATTTCACTAGGTCGTTGTTATTGTTGTTGTATTCACACTTCGTCTTCACTTTTACCTTCAAATCAACTTCATTCAACTACCACAATACATTTTTCCCATTTCCTCCCCAAAACTTAGGCTAAAAGCCTAAATTATAGCTTCAAGAAGGTCGGAGCATCAAAAGGGGTTAATACAAAAGGGGAAAGGCTTGTAATGTGGTTGCCAATGAAAAGGCTAAAGGCTCGGGGGGGGGGGTGACTAAGGTAATCACACAAAGGGTAGACAATTTAAGGCACAAGCGGTCCAAAGAAAGCCAAAAATCATTTTCTAAACCAAGCGCAACCTAGGATTTCGCCTCCAAACACACTTGGGGCAAGTTCTAGACCATAATTGACACAAAAGAACTCAACAGAACCTCACCTCACATGCCACATCAAAACTCAAGAAAGATGTATGTATCTAAAGACTAAAGCCCAATTAAAGCACACGAACTCAAAAATTTGCCATAGCCTATACACTATATAGTGAAATCTAAAGCTATATGTGGAACCTAAAAATCATGGCAAGATTAATCAACTCGACTACTCTTCAAAATTTTCAAAAGCGTGCATTTCATGCAAAATTATTTCTAAGCCATAGTGGTTAGAAAACTCATACATGCTTGGAGGAACTAAAGTAGCAGAAATGTCATGTAGAGGAGTTTCAAACCTTAGTACTTTTTTTTAAACCTCAAAAAAGCAAAGATTTTTGTTACTTAATTTATCTATACTGCTCAAGGCTGATTTTGTTACAATGTATTATTCTTTCTGAATGTTGTCCATGTTCTATTCATCCATCTTACTATTCCACACATTTCGAACTACTTGGAAGTTGGAACATGGCTCCACATAAATATTTTGCCGCACAACAAGTCTGGTGAATTGCCTAAAAGGAACTTCAAGAACTGAAATATGGAGTTTAAATGATTAATTACTTGATCCTGCCACATGATTGAGAAAATTTTGGGATTATAAATATATGCAACCTAATGGCTGCAGGATTTAATGTTTAGATGGTTATCTAGTAAATAGCATACCTCATATAGTCATCAACATCAGCATCTGAATACTTTGAATCAATGTCTGCACCAAATCTTGAGCTTCAATGACTTTCTCCAGCAATGCAGCCAGATGCTGGGGGAGTAAGAGCAGCACTGCATACCAGACATTTCAACTCCCAACATATTTTTCTTCACAAAGCTTCGTTACTTATACATAAGTGCAACATAATTTTTTGCATGCTCTGCAATATGACTGCACAGAACACGTCATCTTCAGTAGAATGGAGAGCAACAGACATCCTGTACAAAGTAACTTAACAAGAGGGTGAGACACCACAGCGAATGAATCAAATTAATTGATAAGGGCATGCAAAGCCAGGAATTTTAACAACTGAAGGAATTCATCATTTATGCTAGGGTGCTTACAAAGAATGACACCCACCATGACCACTCTAAAAGAAGGGACAAAGAAAGAGAAAAAGCATAGAATTTTTGTCACAAGCATATAATTGCTCCATCAAGCAGGAATACATATCCTTTTTTTATCCTTCTGATAGTTTAGATAAAAAATAAACCATGTAAAGCTCAACTCTTTTTTTCTTTTTCGACAAAGGTAAAGGTCAACTCATTTTTGGGAATCGTTTATCAGATTCTGATTTACAGATCAAAAGAGGGTGTTTACAATGATGATAAAAAACTAAGATAGACAGGAAAAATCAACAAAACAATTTGACAGATAAAAGAACAACTTATACCAACACGTGGGACTCTCATTCTGCAATCACTGCTTCCTGCTCCTATTTGAAGGTTTGTCATTGGGTCAACAACAGCAATTTCCAACTTGACTGACCAATTTAAATGCAAAGAGAAACCAGGTTACAGTTGACAGTGCAGATTAAGATTTAGAAAAATTAAAAAGAACAAACCCAAAATGTACCTTATCTCCATAAGAGTTTGTGCCAACTTTGTCCTAACATCTGCCTCCACTTTGGCTATTGAAGAAGTTCATTTGCTCAACTGGCCCGTGTCAATGCATGTGATCTTCCAACCACTGTATCTTGATTAATTTTGGAGTTCAAGTATGCTAATAGAATAAGTAACACTGCAATCTTTCTAAAGGAATCTCAGTTTTGTAATTTTCCATCTATTTCACGCATAAGCAACACGGAATTGTCAAGCACACGCCTGCTTTCATAGATGATAGACCGGAACAATTCATGCTGAGGTTCTGGCTTATAGAAGCCTAGTTCGACAAGGGGATTTTTGATCTGTGATCTCTCGTACAACTCCTTTGCTGGCTGGACGTGCTTCCACCAGAAGTCAGAAAGTGCAATCTTCAAGAGCTTCCAATATTCTTCGTCACGATGCAACCTAAACAAACTGCTTCCTTTGGTAGTCCAAACATAAAAGTCCATCCAATCTCGATCCAATATTTCCATTAAACCCTGTGCTTGTGGAACATAAAAGATCGGAATTCTTTTCCAAGGAGTTGCAGCACTCATATCGCCTTTGAAGAAAGGGCATTTGATCTCCAAAACCCCTCTCGATGGCAAATGATAAACAAACTTGTCAACCACGCCATCAGGGGAAGCTGCAAGCCAGTCATCCTCTCTCTTCATTTCCCGATATACCTGAAAATCAGTAAAAGAGACAGGATTTCCAGTTATCAGCTTATACCTCTCAAGAGCCTCCTCTTCTTTGATGTTACTCCAACACGTAGCTAAATTCCCCGAGAAGGGTTCAATCGCCCCGATTTTCTCCAACCAGAGTTGGGGTCTGCGCTTAGGAAAAAAACCAACAGCTTGACTAAAAGTGCTAGCTGTAAGTTTATTCTTTCTCAATTCTTGCCAATTCTTGAACCAATGCTGAAGACCACAGGATCGAAGAATTGGATGAGCGTCGGGTGAGGAAAATCTCGAAGAAAGTCCAGCACTACTGCTGTTGTACCATCTTCTATACCTAGGAATTTGAGAAAGAAAAACTGCTATCTTCTTGGTTTTGCTATAGCAATTCTCATTTGATGAACATCCAAAACTGAAAGTGGCATAACGCATGACCTTCACTGCAGAATAAGAAAATGCTCAACTTTTCAGTTATTCAGCATATCACCATACTTAAATGCGGGAAAGAGAAACTTACGAATTATTTCCACTGATTCTCTAAATAAAGGGTTTATTTTAAAAAAATAAAAAAAGGTTCTCTATTCGAAGGGCAGGCAGGTTTTTTCGGGTTCTATGCAGAAAATGAGCTTCAACAACTATAGGTAATTTTCATATTTTCCACTTCAGACAAAACCCACAAGGAAAATTTACAGACACTGTCCAACAGACACCCTCTATATCAAGAAATAAATAAACAAGTATAGGAAATGAATAAAACTCCAGGGGAAAAAATGGAAGATATAATAAACAGTCGAGCTCATGGACTCACCTTTGCCAGGCCCAACACAGTAGAAAGCTGCTAACAATATTAAGCACAGCGGAAGTGGCTGAGAGTTGTATCAAGAAAGTGGGAGGAGAATTAAGAAGGGTTTAAGGACCAATCAAAAAAGTAAGAAGAGTTTATTTAAGAAGATGTTTGGTGTGAAGGTAAGGAAGAGGGCTAGGGAAGGGTTTAAGAGATTTCTTTTTTAATTTCTTTTGTTTAGTATACGTGGATAATACTTTGAGAATTGCCAAAAAATGGTCCCTCATGTTTGAAGTTGGTCAAAAATTGTTCTTTAATATACTCATGAGCAATTTTAGTCTTTTTAAGGGTAATTAAAGAATTTTTGTTTTATCTCCATTAAATATTAAACGAAGTATGGTTGTTAGATTTATTGAAACTTTATTTCGATTATTTTAGTTCAGATTATTTAGTATTTTGAATTGCTTATAACTTTTTATTTATAAAATAAAAAAGTAATAAATAAAAGAAAAAATAATAAGGAAGAGTAAGATTTTTTCAGGGAATAATTGGCTTGCATAATATGAATTCCAAATATTCATGATCTGGAACATGACTTAGCCCTCGGTCTATTAGCGAACCATCTTTACCGGGATTGTGAAAGATGTCCTTGGGTCGTTTCAATTAGGGGTTGGATGTTCTTACATATAACGAGTTAGATAATCTGTAACAAATTCTTTATCTACTTTTAGAAAATTAAAAGACAAGAGTGTATGGGGTAAAATTGATAGCGACAGGTGGATGAATGACGAGATGACATGTGGAATTGGAGACAAGTAAGAGATGAGTCAGCGAATAGTTGGCACCGGATACAAATATGTGATCGGTGCTGAATAAATTCCACAAGGCATAGGAACCGAGAATGAAGATTTGAAAGGAAGACATTAGCTGGAAAAGACAACATTCAATGAGCAACTGTTACAAAGAATCTCTATGTTAATGATCAGTCGTCATGTAGGTATCAAGAGGGGTTTTATTCTCATTAAATAAGAGCTTGATTTGGGGATCTTGTCTCCCATAATAGAGCTATAAATAGGAATATTTGTATCCATAGTTGGACACAAAAAATTATTTGTACTCATAAGGCTTTAATTCGCTCTTACTATATAAAATTACTCTCTTTATAATAGAGCTATAAATAGGAATATTTGTATCCATAGCTAGGCTTATACTTTCTTCAAGTTATTTTAATAATCTTATTTATGTTCTTTTATTTTTATATTCTTGGATCAAACTAATTTACGTGTCTATAAATCATGTTACAAATTCAACTGTACCGTTTTACGGGCTAATAGTTTGGCGCCCATCATGGGGCCAAATTGTATAATTACTTTGATCTATTTATCTGTTACTAACGCATTTTGATTCTTTTCGCTATTAAAGAAAAATTAAGTATGGCAGCTAATGATGTGAACAACTCTTACAATGGTGGAACAAACAACGAGGATGTGTTCCATTTTGATGTTTCAACAAGTGAAACTCACAACAAAGGGAATGAAACAACTCTGATACATGGAGAAAAGATCCTTAGAAAGTGAGAAGCCCAACTCCTGACGATATGGACGATGAACAAGTGGTTGAGACAGTTAAAATTTTAAGGGAATAACAAAGGGAAATTATGAATCACTTCTTAAGATAGAACGTGCGATGACGGAATTGAAGCAGGCGCTTTCGATTGCTTCCAATAACTCCAATGGAGGAGTTTAGATTCCTCCAAGCATCCCCACAATTCAAACAGTTCAAAGGACCGGTAACGATGTTCCGAGGAGGAGTTTGATTTTAATGAGGCAGCTGGTACTGGTAGTGGATTCCAGAATGACATCAATGTTAATTATCCTTTCAAAATCGAGCTCATAAAATTCACGAGGGAAATGAATGAATGAAAAGATCAAAATGCTAAGAAATTTCATGCTCAGATGGATCAGATCCCGAGGGCACCACCAATGTTAAAGAGACCAGATTCAAAGAAGTATACACAATTGTCGTTCAAACCAAGTGCGGACTCGAAATTAATTCCAAAAATATTTAAGATGCCTGAATACAGAAGTATGATGGGACTTTGGAACCATTAGAGCATATCACAACTTATACTTCGGTAGTAAAGGGAAATGACTTGACCCCGCACAAGATCGAATCAATTTTGTTGAAATTTTTTGGCGAAACCCTAATGAGAGGTGTTTTAACTTGGTAATCTCTTTTACCTGAGAATTTAATTGATTCTTTTGCAATACTTGCAAATTTTTTCATTAAAGCTCATGTAGGGGCAAGAAAGGTCCAAGCTAGAAAGGTAGATGTATTCAGAATCGCCCAAGGAGAACCGAACTATTGTGAGAATTCATGATCCGATTTCAGAAGAAAAGGATGTTGTTGCCGTCGGTACCGGACGAGTGGGTAGCTGAAGTGTTTACCAAGGGTCTCAATCTATTGAGCTCTGATGCCTATAGGAAGTTGAAGGAAAGCTTGTTAGAATTTCAAGCAACCACATGGGCAGACAATCGTTATGAATCAAAGATTAGAATAGAAGATGATCAACTAAGTTAATTGGTGTCTTCCAAAGGACGTAATCATGTTCGGAATCAAGAGAAGATCAAAACTAATTTTGATGCAGAATGGAGACCTTCCAAGAGCCGTTTTCAGCCGTACGAAAGAGTTAATGGGTGTGGGAGTAAAGGATTTCAGTCACCGGAGATGTTTATTTTCGATAGAAGCAGTGATCGTGGTCTGAATAGCAGAACTTTACATGAGAATGAATCATCGGGATCCCATCATTCAACATACCCCCAGTTATCCAACTATAACTTCAATATCAGTTAGTTGAGCTAATTTCGGCTATGAGAAATATTAAGGAGGCAAGATTTCTGAAACCAATTCGATCGGATCCTAATCAAAGCGATCCTAATATATGGTGTGAATTCCATGGAACACATGGACATAGAACTGGGGACTGCCGGCACCTTCGTGAAGAGGTTGCAGCGCTACTGAAGAATGGTCACCTTAGAGAATTTCTAAGTGATCGGGCCAAGAATAATTATGAAAAAAATTGAGATGTTGCGGAACCATCAATACCCGCTGCAGGTTCACCTCGCTTGACGATAAACATGATCTTTGGCGGTGACAAAGTAAATGGTTTAACATTTTCAGCAGCAAAGAAGACAAAGATATCGATAGCTCATGACAAAAGAATCCGAAAAGCTTCAGAAGATGATGAAATCACCTTCACATAAAAGGATGCTGATGGCCTTCTTTTACCACACAATGATGCTCTAGTAATACTGGTTAATGTTTTTAAATTTCAAAATTAAACATGTGTTGGTTGATTCAGGTAGTTCAATCAACATCATTCAATAGAGAGTTTTGGAACAAGTAAAGTTAGCCGAAAACATAGTTCCGGCAACAAAGCTTCTGGCCGGGTTCAACCTAACAAGTGTAACGACCCGGGAGAGACTTTACTGCCCGATGCCGAAAGCATATATAATGCTGGAATAACAAAATAATGAGCATAGTAAAAAAAGTAATTAGAATAATTTTTTACTAATAATAATTTTAGGATTAACAAAATTCAAAAATTTATTTACACAATTCAGAAAGAAAAAAAGTAAAGGTTGTAAAATATATATTCCATGCACGTAATATAAAAATAATTATTTAAATAAAGATATTTTTACAATATACATTATATATTCTTTAAAATTATGTTCAATTATATTATATATATTCCACACACGACTTAACATAGCATATTTTACCCTATACAGATAGTCCCCCTACTTTTCGGTGACATAACTTTGTGTCGTCAAAAAGTTGGTAGAATCATAATAATATAATTGAGCATAATTTTCAAGAATATATAATGTATATTACAAAAATAGCTTTATTAAAATAATTATTTTTATATTACGTGCATGGAATATATATTTTACAACCTTTATTTTCTTTCATTCTAAATTGTGTAAATAAATTTTTGAATTTTTGTTGTTAATACTAAAAAGTTTTTTCTTAAAAAAAAGAAGAATATAAATGTTTATAATTTAGATGGTAAAATAGGTATTTAGCAATCCAAAATTTTAAAAATCTAGTTGAGTGATTTTCTGAGTGCAAAAAGCATAGTTCAATGACTTTATTGTTACAAACGAAAGAAAAGTGATTTTAGGAAATAATTTAGAATAGTTGAGTGACCATTTAAGTAATTGACTCGTAATCTGTATTGTATACGAACAAAGCTCCGGGAAGAAAATTGGAAGTAGAAACATCACTTAACTCAATATAAATATTCAAAAAAAAAATCAGCATATTCAATTCATATATTAATAATATTTAATTTATAAAATTCGATTTAATACTCAATTTACAATTAAGCATTCAATACGTGTACATTGATATTTAAAAAAAAAATAACAGCAATATTCAAGATGATACTAGTACTTTTGAGATGAAGTGTTACACGAATTTGGAGAACTTGTTCGGCGAAAATGGGGCATTTGCATCTATACCTGTTTTTTGTGTTACATTTTAACTTGTGCCCGCTATGCAAAAAAAATTGCAAGCGTACCCATTTTTTCGCATAACTTTAGCACACGGGGCTGAAGTAGCAAAGACAATCACGCAAAACTTCAGCATTCTAGTAGTCGGGCCTGAAGTTCAGCTCTAGAGCTGAAGTTTTTGTTTTGTAACTGGCGAACTTCAGCTCTAGTTTTTGTGTTGTAGCTCTAGAGCTGAAGTTGTTGTGTTGTAACTGGAAACTTCAGCTCTAGTTTGTGTTGTAACTGGGAAAGAGCTAAAGTTTTTGTGTTGTAACTGGAAACTTCAGCTCTAGAGCTGAAGTTTTTATGTTGTAACTGGGAAACTTAGTTTTTGTGTTGTAACTGGGAAACTTCAGCTCTAGAGCTGAAGTTTTTGTCTTTGTAACTGATAGAGCTGAAGTTTTTGTCTTTGTAACTGGCGAACTTCAGCTCTAGAGCTGAAGTTTTTGTTAATTTGCTGTATTTGTCAATTATAATTTTCTAGCTGTATTTTTATTGTTTTGCCTTAGTTGTAGCTAGTGACTGTTAGCTGAAGTGGACTAGAATGAGCAAGTTATGTTTTTAAGAAAGCCACAAGATGCTCGATATATGTCCTATGAGACAAAAGAAGGAATAACGTTGTCCAAACAAACAAAAATAAGTAGAGAGGTGTATGAATATATACTACACAAAAATCATACCAAGAAATATATATATATATATTTCCAAAGGGCACACAAACAATTGGCCCTACAAAAACGCTTTCCAACAGTGAGCAATCCAAAACAAACCGAACTGATAACTTAAACTTTTTCCTAAGACTAATTTGCTTGTAAATTTGGAGCAGAAGTACAACTGCCGAACTGTTCAATTAAAAAAAATTGACCTTATAACTAAAGCAGCATTGCTTTCGGAGATAAATACCAATTTGTTTTGTAACTTGAAGAAGAAAACAAAGGAGGAGAAGGAGGAAGAGAAAGAGAGCTGAAGTTATTTAAAAAGCGGGTACAAGTTGAAAGTTTTAAAAAAAATGGGTATACGTTAAATGGGAGCGACCAAATAGGGCGCCCCGTACAATTTTTACGGCGAAAACTGGATATCGTAAAAAATCCATTACTTTAAGGGATATTATCCCTTATCCTACGTTGCTTCTGTTAGACATGTTAGAATTCAAGTGTGACTAGATATCTATTGATTGATAGATATATGATGTTGTATGTATTAAGGTATATTATGCAAGGAAACCAGAGAGAAGGAAGTGACAATGATAACAGCTCTTAGAAAAATGTATGAAGTCACAATTATGGACCTACCAAGGGTAATTATGGTTGAAATTCTTTCAAGATTGCCAATCAAGTCCATTTTCTTCTGCAAGACTGTTTGCAAACTCTGGTATAATCTTTTAACTTCTGATCCTTTATTTTTTAACATGTATCACACGTCAAGATCACTTAATTTTCCTTGCATTTTGCTTTCGGTTGATCACTCTTTCGTTTCACTTCTTGAACTCAAAGCAGATTATGATTATTATTCTTCCCCGTTAAATAGACCCATGTTGTTGAGCCCAAAATTTCTCCTCCCTCCACTAGAATCGAGAACAATTAATCGTGCTAGTAAACCAAAGTTGGAAATAATTGGTTCGTGTAATGGGTTTATTTGTTTGATGAATAGTTATACCTATGGTAGAATTCGTTTGGTTTGCATTTGCAATCCTCTTTTGGGTGATTGTTTCAAGCTTAAATATCCTGATAAAAGAGCATGTCATGTTGCGTGGGGATTTTGCTTTAGTGAGTCCTCTGGACAGTATAAGTTATTGAGATCGGTATGGGATCGTCCAGAACTATATGAATTGGAGGTTTATACTCTTGGAGTTGATAAGAAATGGAGAAATGTGGGCGAAGTTCGTCCACACCCACGGGGATCACTTACCAATGTTAACGTCAATGGTTTTCTTCATTGGATGGATGGTGAAAATCACAAAAAAGTGCCAGCGCCTGCATTTACTCCTTTAATATAGGGACAGAAGAGATGAAGCCCGTGCCACCTCCACTAGGCCTAGAAACTCCATGCTCATGCTTGAGGCTAGCAGACTTGGGGTGAAAGAGTATAGTGATACAACACATGTTGATATATGGTGGATGAAAGAGTATGGAATAGCTGAATCATGGACTAAAGATCGTATTTTGATGGATTGCATTCCACCTGATATCCGTCAGGGTACATTCAGGGGCGACCTAAGAATATTGGTGGCCTAAAGCCAATTTTTAATCTGGGGCCTATCAGAAGGAAAAAAAATTCATCTATATTTTTAATGAAAGTCTATTTTTCTATCTTTTTAAGATGTAAAGTTGTTAATAATTTCTTTTATAAATAATTTAATCTCTCCTAGGATATTATTGATCTTAGATAATTGAACTAGATTCACGAAGTTTATAACTTGATATCAAAATAATTTTTGATGTTCTAATATACTTGTTGAAATGCTTGAAACATGAGAGGGAAAAAAAGGAAAAAAAAGAATGCGCAATATAGTTTTATTCAACGGTACTTTTCAACTCTTGTTTTTTATAGAAAAAATAAAAATCTTTTTTTTTTTACAGAGAACAATATAACTTATAGAGAACTTAAGCTTTTTTTTTTTGTAGAAATCAAGAAGAGAATATAACAATGTAGTACTCGTTTTCTGATGAGAAAGATAAAAAATAAGACTTGGACTATTGAATTGCACGTTTTTAGAGGAAAATGTAAAAAGAGAATAATAATATAGGTACCTCACTAATGATGTCAATAATCAAATTTAAATAATGAAAAGTTTTATATTCGCGACGACGGTTTAGGAGGAGTGATTCTCTTTCTCCAATTTTTGCTTAAACGGTTACATCAATACTAAATTAAAATTTATATTTACTTTTTATAAAATAATTTTTTCTTTTAATTTTTACATACCCAATATATTTAGACCCTACCTTTAAAGATTATTGTGAGATGTATATGATCCAACTTACCTTATATTAGGTTCGAGTCATGTGGTTGAAATAAATCCGTGTTCTCTCTTTTACTAGGCCTTATGCGATACGAATCTAGATTAGTCGGGGCTCAATACAAATACGAGTAAAAAACAAAAAGAAAAATTTGGGGCCTTCAAAATTTGGGGGCCTAAAGCGTTGCTTTAGTGGCTTGACCCTTGGGCCGCCCCTGGGTACATTTATACCAATCATAATTTGGAAAGATGGAGAAATCTTGATGCAAAGAGAACATGGCACTCAGCTAGTTTCTTACAGCCCAAAAGAGATTTAGTTTAGGAAGGTCAATGTTTACGGTAGTGGCATTGCAGTGACTAAATACGTTCCAAGTTTTTACTCACTCAGGACTGTCATGGGGGACAATTTTCAAGTCTCGAATGTTTATCCGAAGGCTAAGATAGTTTAGTATTTGTTTTGTTTTACTTCCTCCTGGATACGGTGTTTTGCTTCTGTTTGCTGGCATAATTTAGTTTAAACTTTTGAATTCTAGTAGAACAACAACTCTCTGCCAATATTAGTATATGTTGTCCATTTCTCATATTCGTAGTTACTTGCATTACAAAGTCTCTAAAGCTGTATTTCTTTTATCCATTCTATCTTGCATCTGTGTACTTGGTAATGACTTACAGTTTTAGTTTTAGTCACATTCATAAGATTAGAGGCAACTGACTGATGTGTGTGCTTAAGTGGAGCGACATAGACGATGGTGATTCATATAACTGACTCCCACTTTTTGTTGTTGTATATGAAGGTAAAACTGATACCTACCTTATAGTTTAGAGACACTAGTCATTTTTCTGGTATTTGGTGAGATATATATATATATATATATTTTTGGGTAATTATTTGGTGAGATATTAGTTTCAGTATTACTTTTTTTCTTGAATAATGGTACTGAAATTTCTATTAAGACCCTCAATTCTCATATGCTTGTTCTATGTATTAGTTAACTGCAACGTTCATATTCCTTTAAGGAATCGACAATATCATATATCAAGATAATATCTTATATGAATGGTATGTTATTGACAAATGGGAAATCATTAGGCTAGAGAAAATATTGGGTGGTATTCATACAATTTCCTCTTCTCTAATATCGATTACAGAAAATGGAAAGAAGAAAAGGAAGGAAAGAGACTCTTTACATTTTGACTCTTGAACATGAAGATATACTATATATTGAAGAGGAAAAGAGAGATAAGAAAAAAGGTTTTTGGTACTTATAGAAGGCCTACAACTGGTGAATGTACAAAAATTAACTTGTCTTTGTTAGCACTACTAGTATAACCCCAATTTTGGCAAATGCTTTTCCTTCTTGGTTTTGCCTCTCCAAGCATAGTTATAATGTCTCTCATGGATGGCCTTTCTTTTGGAAGCTTTGCAGTGCAAAGAAGTGCAATCTTTAGAACAAGAAGCATCTCTTCTTGAACATGTTTACATTGACCAGCTACATCATGATCTAATGCTTCTTCTGATGCCTTGTTGTTCACTTTCCTTCTAACCCATTCTACAATGTCAATGGATTCTCCAAAAGAAGAGTCTAATGGCATTTTTCCGGTCAGAAGCTCCAAAAGCACTACCCCATAACTGTATATGTCGCTCTTCTCATCAACCTTCAATGTGTATCCATATTCTGCCAAAACAAAAGAGAAAGAAAAATGAATGTCTTAAAATATGAAATAAAATCATTTTAAGGTTCAAGAATTTTTTTTACCTGGTGCTATATAGCCATATGATCCTGCTACCATAGAGACAGTCTCATTCTTGTGAAGCATCATTCTCGCCAAGCCAAAATCTGCAATTCTTGCCTCAAAATCTGAATCAAGAAGAATGTTGCTTGACTTGACATCCCGATGTATGACTGGTGGATGGCAATCATGGTGAAGGTAAGCGAGGCCATGAGCAACACCAAGAGCAATGTTGTATCTCGACAACCAATCCACGAGCATTTTTGCAGCTTGTTTCCCATGTAAAGCAGCTCCAAGATTTCCATTAGGCATGTATTCAGATAACATCATGACATCAGTCTCATTGTGAAGATAGCCTAATAGCCTAACGATGTTCCTGTGACGAAGCTTCCCTAAAAGATCTACCTCTGCAAAGAGTTCTTCTCCTGCTTCAATGTCCCCATTTGTTCTCCATAACTTTTTAACTGCTACAACAGAATGTGGCCTCTGAATCTCAGCCTTGTAGACAATTCCATTGCCACCAATGCCTATCACATTTGACTCCTTTAGGCAAGTCAGAATATCAGAACTTGTGAAGTTAATCCTCTGAAATGCTACTAGCCTCCAAGGCCATTCTGAATTGTTCTTGCTGAACCGAAAATCTTTGAAGAAGCTGTTGCACAAGTACCATCTGTTATACATTGATCTTCCTGCTAGAACCATGATCCCAACAGCTATGATAACCGAGATCCCAACAATAAATCCCACGATTATGTGATTCACACGAGTCTTCCTCACGTTTGAAGTGGTGATTAGATTTTGAGAACACGGTGGAAGTATGCCACCACAAAGTCCAGCATTGCCTATTAGATCATTGGGATTAATGGTCATTAATATCCCATTGCTTGGAACTGGACCCTCAAGTTTGTTGTATGACAGATTAAGCATTTCTAGAGCTGGAGAACTACCAAAGTCCATTGGTATTTTTCCAACTAGGGAGTTGTTTGATAAATCAAGAATAGATAAAGTTGGCAATGTGGCAATGTGAGTTGGGATTTCACCACTGAATTGATTGTTGCTAAGATTAAGATTCACAAGCCTTTCACATGAAGCAATACTTTGAGGAACTTTCCCCGTGAAATGGTTGCTCGAAAGATCAAGCGACGAAAGGGATGGACAATCTTGGAGTTGGTCAGGAATGTTTCCTTTAAGATTGTTATTGGAGACTGCAAAGGTTTGCAGGCTAGGAATAGACAAAATGCTAGATGGCAAAGATGATTCAAGGTGGTTCGAGGAGACATCGATAAAAGAAAGTGTAGAAGACAAAGTGAAATCCTCAGGAATTTCACCAGTAAGATTGTTATTAGCCAATTCCAATCTTTGAAGCTTAGGAAGAGTTCCAAATCCAATTGGGATTACACCTGAAAGAAGATTATTTTGGATTCTAACTCGGATGAGTGAAGAACAATTAGAGAGGCCTAATGGGATTGGTCCAGAGAAAGAATTGTTAAAGAGAATAAGCTTTGTTAGATTGCCAGAATCACACAAACCAAGAGGGATCTCACCTGTCAAGAAATTAGAAGAAACATCTAACCATTGCAAGGGAGATTTTTCCCCAAGATTCATAGGCAAAGAACCGTTTAAAGAATTTTGCCATAGTTCAAGTATCTCAAGATTTTCTAACTCACCAAGCTTTGTTGGAATAGGACCACTTAAGTTATTGCACATGAGATTTAGCAGCTGCAAATTCTTCAAACCTGCTAACTCATTCGGAATCTCCCCTGAAATGTTGTTATCAGAAAGATCCAAGTAAACTAAAGATGTAATATTTCCAACTTCAGCTGGAATCTTCCCTTCAAAACTATTCTGATACAAATACACAGTGGTCAGATTCTTCAACTTGCCTAATTCAGCTGGAATTTGACCACTTAAACTGCCAACAGCCAAGTCAAGATACTGAAGACTACTTAGATTACCAAACTCAGCTGGAATTGAACCTTCAAACTGATTGTATCCAAGAATTATAGTCTCTACAGCTTTCAATTCACCGAGCTCCCGAGGGATCTCTCCTGTAAGATTATTCCCTGATAGTCCAAGAAACTTCAAATTCTGAAGTTTCTTGAACGATAAAGGGATTGAACCTTCGAAGAAACTCCCTCGAAAATCCATGATTTCGAGCAATGTAGCATTGCCAAGATCCTGAGGGAGAAACCCCTCAAAGTTATTGCTAGAAGCATTGAGATATCTTAATCCAGAAGCCATTCCAAGACCTGAAGGGAACTTGCCAACAAAGTTATTTTGGCTCACATCAATGCTCTTTAAAGAAGTCAGATTGGCCAATGACTTTGGCAATGCAGTGGAGAAATCATTGCAACAAAGATTTAGTGAAGACAAACTCTTTAGCCCTTGAATTTGATCTGAAACTCTGCCACTGAGATTCATGTTTGACAAATCAAGATTATCTACAAAACCTTTGGAGTTGCACAAGACACCAGTCCATTTACAATGAACAGAACTTGAACTTGAGTTTCCATTGTTTGGCAAATTCCAGTCTTTGAGGTGATCCATTGGATCAACAAGACTGGACTTTAGTGCTAACAATGTTGAAACTTCATCACCATTTGATGAAACAATGAAAAAACCAATGAAAAATAACAAGAAAAAGAGATGATTTTTCATGGTTTGATCTTTTCACTAATTTTCTTCTCTGTGTTAATTCAGTTGTACAACATTCTTTTTTGGTTCTTGAGAACAAACTAATATGAAAGTGACCAAAATAACTTATACTACTATTTCATAAGAAGTAGTGTTAATCAGTTAGTTATCATGATTAACTAAAAATGGGACCCATATCTATCTGTATGCATGTTTTTTTCTTTTATTTCATTTTTGAGGGGTAGGGGGTGGGGCTAGAGAGTAAGAATGTAATGATTAGACACTAATGAAGGGGGATTAGTAATTAAATAATAAATATAATTGGGGAGTTCGTGAGGTCTTGGGAAATGGGATCTGAACCAGCTATTGATTTGTAGCTAATGACTGTAAAGGTTTTGGAGTTATTGAGAATGGAACCGACATTAAAACATGGGAAGGAATGTGTTTTCAGTGATTATTTTACCTATTTATGAAAAACATAATATTAACTTGTTTTGGTTGTTTTGTACTTTGTCTCATAATTGTTCAAAGGTCAAACCATTCTGAATGACAGTCAGTTTTTTTTTTTTTTTTTTTAATTCTATGTCGATAAATACTATATATCACTGCACTGCTCTTTCAGTTTCTGTCAGTGCTGTGGTCTGTTTGGAAGAGAGTTGTGAGGAGCATAGTTTAATCAAATTCTGCTTTTATTTTCCCCTCATTTTAGACCTAAGGAAATTCTACTTTTAGCTAGCGTTGGGCCTTAGATTTGGTTAAATTTGAAATACTGAATTTTTGAAGATGAGAAGAAAAATAAGTTTTGAAATTTGAAATTATGTTTGAACATGCATTTTTTTCGAAATCAGCATTTATTCATAATTTTGAAGATGCATTTTGGGAATTTTCGAAAATTTGAAAAACTCCAAAAAGCTGTTTTTCAAAATTTTTCACTCAAATCGCTTATAAAACTTTAAAAACAACCAAATATTATATTCATGTCCAAACATAACTCTAATTTCAAATACCATTTTTACTTAAAAATTATTTTTGGACCCTGTTTTGGAATTTTACTATTATTATGTCCAAACGCACACTAAAGTTGTCTTTGAGATTTGAAGTTTGAAAAAAAAGCTCTCAAATTTTATGGCCAAACGAGAGAGAGCTAATAGTATCTTTTGTTTTTAATGGTTGATTAAAATTTACTTCCTTCGTTCACTTTTACTTGTCCACTATACTATAATATATATTCACTTTTGCTTGTCTATTTTAGTAAATCAAGAGAAAGACAATTTTTTCCGTTTTATCCTTATCATTAACTACTCATTCTTCAAATTATTTCCCAAAACTTTTTGAAATGCTATCATTATTATGATAAAACTAAAACTGTAAAATACATACTTCATTTTTTTAAAGGAGTACAAAGTTAAAAGTGGACACCTAAACGTGAATAAAGGAAGTAATGGTATAAAAATGTAATGCTTTTACTAGTGATAGGTGATTAGTGAGTTGTGAAGAAGGACAAGATTACTCAAGGGCAACCATGAATAATGCTATTTACTCAAGATTTTTTGTAAGTAATACCGCCTTTAGGTATGACTCAATATGTTGGGTACGAGGGCATAGAGATGTTAAAATTTTACTTTTTATCTCAAATTGATGTTTACTTTGCATTATTTTTAAGTAGTCAATCTAATTTTTCTATACACATATACATACATACCTATAGATGTTTGAATTTTTTTATATATTGTATAGGTGTCTCCGTACACGGAGAGTAGAAAGTAACATGATTGTACTCTTTTTAATGTATCTATATCAATTTTTGTTTTCAGAAAACTTCCTGTTTGTTCGCATTTTCAAATAGTAATACAACTAAAAATATCTTCTGAAGTATTTAATCCATTAAAAAATATTCAAGAAAGAAAGTAAAATTTCAAGGTTAAGGCCGTGTTTGGTATGAAGAAAAATATTTTCCGCCAATTTTTCCATGTTTGGTTGGCTTAAATGTTTTAAAAAATATTTTCCTTATGAACTCGTTTTTTTCCTTATCAAGAGAAGGGAAAACATTTTCCAAAACTCCTTCTCAACTTTCTCCACCCTCACTAACCCACCCCACACCCTCACACCACCCACCCCTCCAAAAAAGATTTTTTTTTTAAATTTCAGTTTTTCCGTTACCACTCACCCTACTACCCCTCCATCCCAACCCCGCTCCCGCTCCCGCAAAAAAATTATTTTTTTACCTTTTTTTTTTTGCAATTTCAAATTTCTATTTTGTCGTTTTTCTGCACCACCCACCCCCCAAATCTCCCCCACTCCCAGCACAATTTTTTTTTACTTTTTTTTTTTGTAATTTCAAATTTCTGTTTTTTCGTTTTTCTGAACACTCCTTCCCCTCCCCCCCAGAATTTTTTTTTTATTATATATATTTTCAGTTTTAGTTTTTTCATCTTTCGGTTTACAGGTTCGAAATTTTACAAGCTCCAAAGTTATGAGTTCGAAGGTTTATGTGTTTGGAAGTTTACGGGTTTAGAAATTATAAAGTTTACGGATTCGAAAGTTTAGCAGTTCGGAAGTTTATGAAATTTGTGGGTTCGGAAGGTTGTTGGTTCGAAAGTTTATGGCTTCATATTTATTGTATCTAAATTATTTATGAATACTCTTGAAAAGTTATTTTCCTTAATTTGCGTACCAAACACCGAAAAATGAATAAGATTACTACTTGTTTTTCAAGAAAACATTTTCCACGGAAGACATTTTCCGTTATACCAAACACACCCTAAATCTTTTTCTTTTTTCTTTTTCTTGCTCATTGACAATTTCGAAGTGTCAAATAGTTTAAATATTGAGCGGTAAAATTAAAGACTGAAAGCACCAAATAACGAAACGAGAGAAAATAATTCATAAATTTAATGCAACAATTTCAGTTTTATGGCAGTTAAGTTAACAAAAACTGCGTTCCTTTTCGCCCGTCGGTAATAGTGGTTAGTGGTAGACTATATTAATAAAGCATTATACTCATAGAACAAACTGAAATAAACAAATTCAAGTGGAATCCAAAAATAAAATAAAATAAGTGACCCTAATCAAATGGCTGTAATGTAATCTAAACATGTTAGTGCATGTACAATGGTTGGAAGTATCTCTTCATTAGTGTACTTTTTAATAACATTTTCACATATATACCCATATAAAATAATTTGTAATGACTATCTATTATATGCAAAAATAAAGAGAGAAAATTAATAATTGTCCGAGTACATAAAAACAGCATTCCTCCAAATAATGACATGACTAATTTTGCACAGTTTACTTGGTAATCACATGGACCCATCTGGAAAAGTGAATCTTAATTAATTTATACTTTGTTTTATTTACATGACAATAATCTGCAAGTTCTTGAAAAGGTTGATATGTGTGATATGATATGTTGATAAATTAAATAAATTCATTTCTCTCTCTAAAGAAAAAGGTTGGAAGCCATGTGAAGAGGGCCTGAAGTTGCAGCAGCAGCTTCCTCTTGGGAATGAATGATTGAATGAAACTATGCATATCCCATTGCATTATTGGAGGGGACACTTATTAGACCCACATTTGCCACACTCAAACAATACATGTTTTTTAAAAATAAAAAGAACAAAAAGATCAAGAAAAATCAATCCTTTTTGTTTCAAGGGAAAAGAAGAAGAGAAAAACATATTATGCTATTATTGAAGCAATAGTAAGAATTCATGAGGTGGAGCATTAGGTATCCCCACATGGCTTTATACCAAAGCCACCATCAAGACTTCATCATTGACCCAATTATTTGAGATAAATATATCCTTCTTAGTAATTCCTTTTTTCTTCTCTTTAAACCTTCTTTTATCTTTTCAGCATTAGACTTATTAAAATTAATAATATATCTGACTTTAATATACATATGATTATTAAGGTATTGACTTTAAATATGAACAACAAATAATTAAGACTATTTTTTTTCTCGCATACGAAATATATAATCTATTTGTATAACTAAAACTTATAAATATAGAATTTTTAAAATGATAATTACGTATTTTATTAATAAAATATTAAAGAAAATCTTAATTTATGGTGATGTAGAGCTATTTGTCTGATGAAATACACTCTAAAAGCTAGCGACGTTGATTGTGAGCAATGATGATTGTAAGGTGATAGTGTGGTTGTAGTTAGTCGAGGTGACTGATGATGGCGGTTGTGCGGTAAGGGCTGATGGTTATATGGTGGTGCTAGAGGCAGGGGCGGAGCTACGGTAGAGGGTGCGGGTTCGGGCGAACCCAGTGACTTTTTCCGAGACCCTGTATTTGTATTGAAAAATTTACTCTTTATATATAAATATATCCTACCGAACCCAGTAACAAAATGTGTCTGGGTTCAATGGTAAGAGTTTTGGGTTTGCTCGGAGAGCACAGGGGTTCGAATCCTGCTTATCCTGCTTTACGCGGGTAAGAGTTTTCTTGTTTTTTACATCGTGGCTGTTTCCTCTCCAGCAACAAAAACACTATTTTCCACCGTTAAAGAGCCTTCTTACTCAATTGAAAACCAATAGCTTTTCTCCATGAAAGTTGTTCTCAAACTCCAGTTCCAAAACACCTCAAACTTCAGCTACAAAACTCCATTAAACTCCCACAAAAATCAGCAAAAATCAGCTCCCAAAACCCCCTTTTACACCAATAGTGGGAGAGGAGTGGTTGTGAGGAAAGCTGGGTTGAACTTAGGAGGGAGGAAAGCGGAAGCAGAGAAGATGTTTGGGTTAATGGATGAGTTCTTGAAGAATGATGCAGTTAGTTTACAAAAAGATATTCTTGATCATGTTGAATTTACTGTTGTTCGATCAAGATTCAATTTTGATGATTTTGAAGCTTACCAGGTACTCCCATTTCCCGATTTATTTGACATTTGTTCAAAGGTGTAAAAATTGCACAACATACTCATTTTTGGCATTTGGGTCTCGTTTAACTGCATCATCCCTTATTCTTGATTTGCTTATTTGTTGGAATAGAGTCATGTTTCACTTACTGCTAGAATTATACCTTTATTAAGAAGAAAATCTTCATATGTCTACAGTAGAGCTACAGTAGAAGAAAATCTAGTGACTTTTTTCGAGACCCTGTATTTATAATTTAGAACCCATACACTTATAATCCTAGCTCTGCCTCTGGCTAGAGGTGAGGATTGCATGGTGGTAGCAGTTAGTGCAGAAGGTTGTTGTTGTTGGTGGCTAGCAGCGGGAGTGGTTGGCAGTGGCTATGGAGGTTGTTGAGAGTAATGATGGAGGTAGTTGTTATTCCTAGTGGTTGATGGTTGCAATCAATGGTTGATAGCGGCGATTGATGGTGGAGGTGATTGGTGGTCATGATGATTAGTAGTTGTGGTTATCAGTGACAATAGTTATTAGTGGTGGTTGATAGTGGTGATCGTATGCTGGAGGTTAGTGATACAACTTATATGTTATAATTGATATTGTAGCTTTAGAAAGTTACGTTCGAAAGAAGAATTTTACATGGACAACAACTTAATGATCATAAAATTATGTATACAATCTAAATAACTCACACCAGTTAAAATCGAGTAAGTATTTGGAAAAGGAAAAATACAAATGCATCTAATGCAAAATTTGAGTGATTTAGATTCATATCTTCATTAAGTGAAAAACAAACATGCCCCAAATGGAACTCATGATTTCTGCTTGGAATTACACCCGTAACCTTCACCCTACTATTTAAGCAATATTCAAATTAAATTTTCAAATTATTTAACTTGTAGGTTATAGCTATGGTGTTGGCAAACTTCAGATACGAGCTTGCGTGTCATCTCTCATTTCTTTTTCTCCTTCTCCCCAGTTGTTATACAACTATGAATTAACAACTTAAATATTGCATATGCCAGTGAAACAAGAAACTCCAATCAAAACACTCAAGTACTAGTTCTCCGATTCCCAGACTCGTTGAATAAATTGACATTCCCCTTATTTCTTGAACACCCTATCATGCATGCAAGAAAATATGAATTAAAGAAAACAAAAAGAAAAGAAAAAAGAGTGGAGAAACAGGATGATAAATTGAATTTCTAAATAAACACATATATCTCCTCTCTCTCTCTCTCTCTCTCTCTACCCGATAGGTCATTTTTAGTTTTAGCGTTCATTTCTGTGTTTCGAGACCTCGAATAGCTCCGTTTAGCCCTTATATATATATATATATATATATATATATATATATATATATATATATATATACAGACACACTCGATAGGTCATTTATAGTTTTAGCCTTCATTTCTGTATTTTGAGACCTCGAATAGCTCCGTTTAGACCTCCTCGACTTGCGTGGACAGTCTATGTCCTTTTCCGGAAAATTTATGAGAAAAAATTGAAGAAAATGTGAACATTAGCTTTAAAAAATAATTTGAGTTGACTACGGTCAATATTTTATGCAAACGGACCCAGATCAGTATTTTGACGGTTCGGCGGGTCCGTATCGTGATTTGGGACTTCGGCGTATACCCAAAATTGAATTCGAAAGTCCCTAACTTAATTTAACGTAATTTGTTGAAAATTTATAATTTGAAGGTTTAAAGAATTCCTAAGTTTGACCATAGGTTAACTTTATTGCTATCGGATTCAAATTTTGATTTCGGAACTCAAAATAGGTTCATTTCACTATTTATGGTTCATCTGCAAAATTTGGTGCAAAACGGAGTTGATTTGACGTGATTCGGACGTCCGGTTGTAAATTTGGAAGTTCTTAAGTCTTTTTTTGAAAATTTCATTCATTTTGATGTCTGATTCGTAGTTCTTGGTGTTATTTTGGTATTTTGACTGCGAGAGCAAGTTCATATGATGTTATTACATTTGTGTGCATGTTTGTTTGAAGCTCGAGGGGCTCGGGTGAGTTTCAGATAGGCTGCGAATCGATTTTTGGACTTGGATAGCTACTGGTTTGTTGTTGCTGGTTTCTGTCACTTTGTGTTTTGCGATCGCGAGCGAAGGGGAAACTGGAACAGGGGTGGAGTTCCTTCATCACGAACGCGATGGCTTTGTCGCAAACGTGAAGCACTGGGGGGGTTTACCCTTCGCGTATGCGACCAGCCTCTCGCGACCACTTAGGGTTATGAGGCCTGGGAGGGGAGCTGAACTGTTACTCTTCACGAATGTGACATCAGGACCGCGAATGGGAAGGCAGGTGGGAGTAAGCCTTTGCGAACGCAAAGGCCTTTGGCCGTTGTTGCTTTGCGATCGTGTCAAGTGTCTCGCGAACTCGATGAACACCTGGCGCCTAATCTTTTAAACTTCTAAAAATCGGGATTTAACCCATTTTTCACCATCTCCACATTAGAGCTCGGCCTAAAGGGAATTTTGAAGAAGAATTTCATCCCCACTTCATATGTTAGTATATTTTAACTCGTTTTTTTTTTCATTTTCATCAACATCCATTGATTTCTATCCTTTAATCTATACTCTTTCATGGTAGAAATTAGGGATTTGAGTAGAATTGGAGATTTTTATAAAATTGAGATTTAGACCTCAAATTAAGGACATATTTCGAAACTAAATACATAATCGGGCTTAGGGGTGAATAGGTAATTTGGTTTTGGTCCGAATCTCAGGTTTTGACTAAGCGGGTCTGGGATGGACTTTTGTTGACTTTTTCCAAAATCATTAAAAATTAAATCTTTTTCACTCGTGGGTAGTTTCTAAAGCTTATTTTGAATTCTTTGAACTATATTTGGTTAGATTTAATTGGTTTGGAAGCAAATTTTAGAGGAAAGACCCCGGTTGAGCTTTGATTTGATTGCGGATGGTTAACCTTGACTTGATGGATTATGACTTGTTAGTATATTTTCTACGTGTTTAATGTGTGGGAATAACGTATATGTGAGGTGACAAATACTTATGCATTGTTGTTGGGTTAAAGAATGCGGGTGGAACTTATTTTCTTGTGTTTTATTGCATTATTAATTATGATATCCATGCTTAAATTAGGTTATTACTTCTTTGATTATTCCATCAATATTTATTTCTTATTTCGTAATTGTTGAGTATTTCGAAAGTTGAAGTTTGGTATCTTGGTATCATATTTGACGTTAAATACATTCTCACCCTTATTTATTTCCCGAATTCATATTATCTTCATCACATGGTAAGGAAGAGTGTAAAAGCACGAAGGGTGATGCCGTACCATTGCATTTATATCATTTATTGATTAATACATAGTGAGGAAGAGAATAAAAGCACGAAGGGTGATGCCGTGCCATTTATCTCATTTATTCATTATTATATGGTGAGGAAGAGAGTACAAGCACGAAGGGTGATGCCGTGCCATTCTTCTCATTTATTCATTAGTTCATTGGTTTATCTGATTTCATTGGTTGATGATTTATTTGACTACTACATGATTTCATACCTGTCGCCGTTATAGTATTTCCCCCTTTTGCATGTCCCATCCTAGTTTGTATGTTGTTATTCTCTCTTATTGTTATTGCTGCGTATATATACTTGTACATGTTTAATTACGTAGGTGTCCTATTATAGCCTCGTTACTACCTCGTCGAGGTTAGGCTCGACACTTACGGAGTACACTGGGTCGGTTGTACTCATACTACACTTCTGCACTCCTTATGCAGATTATGGTATTGGTCCCAACAGTGCATGAGGTGCATCAGATCCTTGCATACGAAGACTTGAGGTAGATCTGCTAGCGTCCGCAAACCTTGAAGTCCCCTTCCTCTTCCCTTTTTTACTGTTCATATCTTTCGAAACAGTTGTATTAGAACTTCTAGTTGCTCCTGTATTTGTGACTCGGGATCTTTAGGAGTAAATATGATCACATGACTTATGTTGGTACTGTATCAGATTGAGTTTTTATTTCTCATTGTGTACCATTATTGTGTTTAAACTGTTAAAATCGACTATTTAATTATCTCATGTCGACTTGCCTAGCAAGTGGATATTAGGCGCTATCACGACCTCGAGGTTGAGATTTCGGGCCGTGACAAGTTGTTATCAAAGAACTAAGTTTTCTAGGTCTCACGAGTCATGATCAAGCTTAGTAGAGTCTGGAGGATCGGTACAAAGACTTCTGTACTTATCTTCTCGAGGCTATGGAGTTTAAGAAAAATTTCACTTCTTTACTTCTCTATCATGTGATTTTATTCTATTATTGATTATTCAACCACTTTATTCTTGTTCTCTCGAAAATGGCGAGAACACGCACAATATCTACAGTTGGGCAGGAGCCAAATCCCCATATGGTAGCTACTACCAGGGGCAGAGGCCGAGGCAGAGCTCAACCTAGAGGTCGGGCAACAACACCCGCAGTAGAGCCTCAGTGGATCATAAGGAGGAGGAGGTCCCAGCTCAGACCGTACCCGTCGGACTAGCTTAGGTCCCGGAGGGGTTCATAGCCACTCTAGTGCTTCAGGATGCTCTCGTCCGCTTGGTGGGCCTTATGGATAGTGTGGACCAGACCGGTGCATTTTCGGTGGCACCATATGTCTCTCGGCTTGGGGGAGAAGCACAGACTCCTACTACTCACACCCCAGAGTAGGTGACTCCCCTATATCGGACTCCAGCACTCTAGCTAGTTTGGGTGGTTCAGCCGGTTGTTGCGGCACGTGTCGGTGATAGGCCCACTATGTCTTTTGAGGCCTTGTTGAGGCTAGATAAGTTTACCAAGCTCTTCCTTGTTCATTTTAGTGGTGCACCTTCTGAGGACCCATAAGATTACTTGGATCGTTGCCACGAGTAGTAGCGCAACATGGGTATAGTTGAGACCAATGGGGTCGATTTTGCAGTGTTCCAGATGACCTGTTTTGCCAAGAGATGGTGGAGAGATTATGTGTTGACTAGATTAGTTGGTTCACCTTCTCTTACTTGGGATCAGTTTTCACCGCTATTTCCAGAGAAGTTCATTCCTTTCACTCTCAAGGAGGATTACCCCAGGCAGTTTAAGCGTCTTCAACAGGGTAGTATGATTGTTACCCAGTATGAGACTCAATTTTTAGACCTAGCTCTCCATGCTATTATCTTGCTCCCTACTGGGAGGGAGAGAGTGAGGAGATTAATTGATGGGCTCACTTTCACTGTCAGACTACAGATGGCCAAGGATATCGGAGATGATATTTCTTTTCAGAGGGCTGTAGCGATTGCTAGACAGATCGAGATGGTTCGTGGTCAGGAGAGGGGACCGACATCTAATAAGAGGCCTCGTCATTTTGATGGTTTCAGTGGTGCCTCGTCTGGAGGCAGGGGTACTTTTGGTAGAGGCCATCCTTCCAGACCGTTTTAGTCAGCGCTTCAGGCATCCAACGATGCTTCGAGCAGTCATGGTCCTTATATGTCTCATCCTGAGCAGCTAGCCTACAGTGCACCTCCAGCTCCTATTAGTGCACCTTCGATCCAGAGTTATCAGAGCAGTTACCCAGGTCGATAGGGCCAGTTCCAGGGTCAACAGTCATAGCAACCAAGGGCTTGTTACACTTGTGGAGATCTGAGGCACCTTTCTAGATTTTGCCCTGATCACAGGGCAGCATGCACCAACAAGTTTCTCCTGCCATGATTCCGGCACCGGTTGCTCCACTTCCCGCTCAGCCAGCTAGAGGCAGGGGTCATGTTTCCAGAGGTGGAGGCCAGGCTATTAGAGGTGGAGGTCAGGCCGTTAGAGGTGGATGCCAGCCAACTAGAGGCCGTTCGGGAGACGGAGGTCAGAGTGGTGCGGCCCAGCCCCTATATTTATGCATTCTCGGCTAGAATTGAGGCCGAATCATTTGACGCCGTCATCACAAGTATTGTTCCAGTTTGCTATAGAGATGCTTTAGTTCTATTTGATCTGAACTCTATTTATTCCTATGTGTCATCCTATTTTGTTTCATATCTGGTTGTGCCTTGTGATTATTTGAGTGCTCCTGTGTATGTGTCCATTCGTGTTGGAGATTTTATTGTTGTAGATCATGTCTATCTCTCATGTGTGATAACTATTTGGAGTCTTGAGACTAGTGTAGATCTCCTACTTTTTGATGTGGTAGACTTTGATGTTATTTTAGGCATGAATTGGTTGTCACCTTATCATGCTATATTGGATTGTCAAGCCAAGATGGTGACCTTAGCCATGCGGGGGTTGACTCTATTAGAGTGGAGAGGGACTCTTGTCCATTATACCAGCAAGGTTATTTCTTATGTCAAGGCTAGACGTATGGCGGAGAAGGAGTGTCTAACTTATTTGGCCTATGTTCATGATTCGAGTGCGGAGCTTCCTTCCATGGATTCAGTACTTGTTTTGCATGAGTTTGTAGAGATGTTTCCTGCAGATCTATTGGAGATGCCACCCGATAGAGATATAGACTTCTATATTGATTTGGCTCGAACACTTAACCCATTTCTATTCCACCATACCGTATGGCCCCGCCGGAGTTAAAGTAATTGAAGGAGCAGTTGCAAGATTTGCTTGATAAGGGATTCATAAGACCTAGTGTCTCACCTTGGGGTGTGCCCGTGTTGTTCATGAAGAAGAAGGATGGTTCGATGAGGATGTGTATAGACTATCAACAGTTGAACAAAGTCACTATCAAGAACAAGTACCCGTTGCCGAGGATTGATGACTTATTTGATTAGTTTCAAGGTGACAAAGTATTTTCGAAGATTGACTTGAGGTTCGACTACCAGCAGTTGAAGATTATGGCATCCGATGTCTCTAATACGGTTTTTAGACTCAGTATGGGCATTTTGAGTTCATAGTGATGTCATTTGGGTTGACAAATGCCCCAACATTATTTATGGATTTGATGAACCGGGTATTAAGCACTACTTGGATTATTTTATGATCGTATTCATTGATGATATCTTGATCTACTCTCACAGTCGAGAGGAGCATGAGCAGCATCTTCGGATTGTACTTTAGACTCTGAGAGATAGTCAGTTATATGCCAAGTTTTCAAAGTGTAAGTTTTGGTTAGACTTGGTCACCTTTTTAGGGCTTGTTGTATCAACCGAGGGCATAAAATTGGATCCTACAAAGATTAAGTCAATTCAGAACTTGCTGAGCCTACTTCAGCTACAGAGATTCGGAGTTTCCTGGGTTTGGAGGGTTACTGTTCGTGGAAGGGTTTTCATCCATAGTAGCCCCATTGACTAGATTGACCTAGAAGGGTGCTAGTGGTTCGATGAGTGTGAGCTGAGCTTTCAGAAGCTCAAAACTGCTTTGACTACAGTGCCAGTGTTGGTGTTGCCCACAGGTTCAGGATCCTACATAGTGTATTGTGATGCATACCGTATTGGGCTCGGTGCAGTATTGATGCAGGATGGCAGGGTGATTGCATATGCATCACGGCAGTCGAAGGTTCATGAGAAGAATTACCCTGTTCATGACCTAGAGTTGGCAGCCATTGTTTATGCACTGAAGATTTGGAGGCATTACCTCTACGTCATATCGTGTGAGGTGTTCATGGATCATCGGAGTCTATAGTATTTGTTCAAGAAAAATGATCTCAACTTGAGGCAGATGAGGTGGTTGGAGTTGTTGAATGATTATGATATCACTATTTTGTATCATCTCGGGAAGGCCAATGTGGTAGCCGATGCCTTGCATATAAAGGCATTGAGTATGAGTAGCGAACCCGTAAGGTTATGGGGCCTTGGAGGGGAGCTAAGCCGTTACTCTTCGCGAATGCGACATCAGGACCGCGAACGTGAAGGCTGGTGGGAGTAAGCCTTCACGAACATGAAGAATAGCTTGCAAACATAAAGGCCTTCTACCGCTGCTGCTTCGCGATTGCGTCAGGTGTCTCGCGAATGTGATGAACACCTGACGCCTAGTATTTTAAACTTCTAAAAATCGAGATTTAACCTATTTTTCACCATCGCCACATTAGAGCTTGGCCTAGAGGCGATTTTGAAGAAGAATTTCATCTCTACTTCATAGGTTAGTATATTTTAACTCGTTTTCTTCCATTTCCATCAACACCCACTAATTTCTAACCTTTTATCTATGCTCTTTCATGGTAGAAATTAGAGATTTAGGTAAAAATGGAGATTTTTGTAAAATTGAGATTTAGACCTCAAATTGAGGTCAGATTTCGAAACTAATCACATAATCGGGCTCGAGAATGAATCGGTAATTGGGGTTTGGTCCGAATCTTAGGTTTTGACCAAGCGGGCTCGTGGTAGACTTTAGTTGACTTTTTTCAAAATTATTAAAGATTGAATCTTTGTCACTCGTGAGTAGTTTCTAAAGCTTATTTTGAATTGTTTGAACTATATTTGGTTAGATTCGATTGGTTTGGAGGCGAATTTTAGAGGAAAGGCCCGATTGAGCTTTAATTTGATTGTAGAGTGAGGTAAGTATTGTGGTTAACAAGGGCGATACCGTGCCATTTTCATATCATTGGTTTATCTGATTTCATTTGTTGATGATTTATTGGACTACTACATGATTTCATAACTGTCGTAGTTATCATATTTTCCCCTTTTGCATGTCCCCTCCCAGTTTGTACTTGTTATTCTCTGTTATTGTTACTGCTTTGTATAAATACTTGTACAAGGTTAATTACATAGGTGTCTTGTCATAGCCTCGTCACTACCTCGCTGAGGTTAGGCTCGACACTTACGATGTACATTGGGTCGGTTGTATTCATACTACACTTCTGCACTCCTTGCGTAGATTCTGTTATTGGTCCCAGCAGTACGTGAGGTGCGTCAGCTCAGATTCTTGCATACGGAGACTTGAGGTAGATCTTCTGGCGTCCGCTGACCTTGAAGTCCCCTTACTCTTCCCCCTTTTACTGTTCATTGCCTTCGAAATAGTTGTATATATTTCAGACTCTGTTTGTAAAACTTCTAGTTGCTCATGTATTCGTGACTCCGTATCTTTGGAAGTAAATATTATCACATGAATTATGTTGGTACTATATCAGATTGGGTTTTTATTTCTCGTTTATATCATCATTGTGTTTTTAAATTGTTATCGACTATTTAATTGTCTCACGTCGATTTGCCTAGCAAGTGGATGTTAGGCACCATCGCAACCCCGATGTTGGGATTCCCGGTCATAACATATATATATATATATACATATATACATACTAGATGAGGTAAGGGCCCATATATGGGCCCAACATTGTAATTTTAAAATTCTTGTTTGTTAGTGTTTAGTTAATTTTTTGACAAATAAATAATCATTATTATATCCATTTAGTCATGGATAACGAATGATATTGGGGATCACAGTTTACAATTAATTTATTTTAATAATATATATAAAATTAAACTACAAGTTATAACTTGTATAAGTTGCTCCAATTAATATAAAAAAGATTATGTGCTATAATACTCATTTTAACCTCATGTCAATGTCAAACACAAATATCAAATGGAAAATTTGATATCAAGGGTACTATTTTTCCACTGTATTTGAATATTTTACAAGAGAATACATTAAAAAGCTACAAGTGTCATCTATATAAATTTTCTAGAATAAAAAGCATACCAACCTATCAGTAAACTAATCTGGAATACATCCAAATTGGTCTTGCAAGTGTTTCAACCGTGGGAACAATTAGCTACTTGATGAAAGTTTAAACGAAAACATCATTATTTACAATACGATAAAAGATGAAAAAAACTACTCCCTCTGTTTCAATTTATGTGAACCTATTTTATTTTTAGTTCATGCCAAAAAGAATAACCTCTTTCCATTGGAAACAATTTACCTTTATGCAATGGTTTACAACCACACAAAATATATGTGCCTCATTTTACATCACAAATGCAAAAGTCTTTTTTTTCTCTTAAATTTTGTGGCCAGTCAAATGGTTTCACATAAATTGAAACGGGGGGAGTATGATTTTACTTCATATCTTGTATATATCTGTAATGACCCGGCCAGTCGTCTCATGAGTTACCGCTCCGTTTTTCCCATTTCTGCTTCTTTATGCTTTGTTTATCCGTATTATGTGGTATCAGGTCGGTTTGATCGGGTTCGGAAAGGATTTGGTAAGGTTTGAGATACTTAGTATCTTTAGAGTGAGTTTAAGTTGAAAAAGTCAACTAGATATTGACTTGTGTGTTAGAGGGGTCGGATGTGAGTTTCGATGGTTTGGTTAGCTTCGGGAGGTGATTTGGGACTTAGGAGCATGATCAGGTGAGTTTCGGAGGGTTGAACGGATCATTTTGAGTTGAGAAAATTGCAGATTTTGGTTTCAACTGTTGTAGGTATTTTACTCTTCTCGTTCGCGAGTGGACCCTCGCGTTCGCGAAAAGTCAGTTGAGGAAGGTAGAATTTAAGCCTTCGCATTCGCAAGGAAGGCTACACGTTCGCAAAGGGCTAAGGGATTGTGCATCGCGTTCGCGGGGGAGGAGTCGCGTTCGCATAGAGCAAAAAGGGCAGCTGAGCTTCAGGGGGAATTTGTTCATCACGTTCACGATAACGGGAACGCGATCGCAAAGGTCTATCTAAGTGAAGCATCGCATTTGCGATGGGGTTGTCGCGATCACATAAGAGGAATGTTGGTCAAATTATTTTGTGCTTCGTGAACGCGAGGCTTTGACCACGTTCGCGAAGAAGGAAATTAAGACCTGGGCAGAAGGTTTAAAAGGTCGTCTTGTCCGCGAATGTGGGGTTTATTTCTTCCATTGGTGGTCGTTTTTGGAGTTTTTTGAAGGTGATTGAAGAAGGATTCAACTGGAATCACTTGGAGGTAAGATTCTTGGACTTAAAACTCGATTCTAATGTGAATTCCACCTAAATAATCATGGAAACTAAGCCTAAAATTTAGGAATTAGGGCTTGAGATTAAGAGATTTTAAAATGAGAATTTGAGGGGTCATTTGGACTCCGATTTCAATGTTCTTGATATGTATGGACTCGTGGGAGGATAAGGATTTCGTTGATGTGATTTTTATCGAGTTTCAAGATGTGGGCCCGGGGTTTGGGTTTGGCCAATTTCAGGATTTTTGGTATAATTTGATTATTTTTGTTTGGGCTTCGTTCCCTTAGCATATTTTGACGTCGTGATTCTGATTTTGAATATATTCGACGCGAGTGGAGGCTAATTTGAGGGGAAAAGGCATCACGGAGTAGTATTTTCATCGGTTTGAGGTAAGTAACCATTGTAAATCTGGAACTGAGGGTACAAACCCCGGTGTTTGACTTGTTTTGATAAAGGCGGTGACTCACATACTAGGTGACGAGCGTGTGGGTGTGCACCGACAGGGATTGTGACTTGGTCTATCCCGTAGCGACTATTGAGCCGCGTATTTAATTTGAAACCTTATGATATTATGTACTTTAGCTATTTATACTATATTATGGGCTGCATGCCATGTTTGAGGCCTTGTGCTGACCTGTTGAGACCCTTAGAGGCATGTTTACTGTTTTTTCCTCACTTTACTTGTTGAAAGCATATCCTCAGTCATGTTTTACCTATTTAAATGTTTAAAACTAGTTTTATCACCCTACTTCTAAATGTGAGGACTGTTTGGGCTGAGTTTCCTAATTTCTATTGTTGTGCCCGAGAGGCTGTGAGGTTAATGACTGAGAGAGGTTGAGAACCTAATAGTGAGGATATTATATGTATATATTATGGATCGAGCTGCACGCTGGAGCGATATATATATTGGATCGGGCTGCACACCGCAACAATATATGTATTGGATCGGGCTATGCGCCACAACGATATGACGCTTGGGCTGTAGGAGCCCTTCCGGAGTCTGTACACCCCTAGTTAGCGTAGTCGACTATAAATTACGGATCGGGATACACCCCGCATCGGCTACTATGATTTCTATTATTGTAAGATATTAATGAGCCTGAGTGCTAAGAGTGAGTATTGAGTGACGAGAGTCAGTCACGAGTGACTGATTGTCTGCCCGAGAGGCTATGTTCTGAGTGATACCTTGCCCGAGGGGCCCAATTACGATATTTTCACTGATTTCACTCTTCTTTTAAAAATAGCCTCTATTGGAATAATTGCTAAGTATATGATTTCAAGTTTTTAAACTGAAGTTGATAATTTTATGACGAAACCTGTTTTAAACTGTGAAATGGATTTGTTATCCTGTTGTTTATTCAATTATATGATTTTTAACTGCTCGTCACTGCTTTCAGACCTTATTTACTTTAGTTACTTACTGAGTTGGCATACTCACGCTACTCTCTGCACTTTGTGTGCAGATCCAGGTGCCCGAGTGGCAAAGTGAGGGTCCTCAGTTGATCCAGAGTTTGCCGGAGATTTCAAGGTAGCTGCATGGCGTTCGCAGCCCTGTTTTCTCCTTCTTATCTTGTTCTTTTCCGCATTTTTTCTAGATTTTTGTTGTATCAGACAGTCATTTATGTAGTAGAGGCTCTAGACTCGTGACACCAGATATTTGGGGCTGTGTAGTTCATGTTTATTTGACTTCTGCTTATATTTTGTTGTTTTTAAACACTTATTATGGAAATTTGGTATTTAAACCAGTGTTAGAAAATGGTTTTATAAAAGGAATTTATTGTAGTTAATGGTTTGGGTTGGCTTGCCTAGTAATGTGATAGGCTCCATCACGACCATGTATTTGGGGTCATGACAAGTTGGTATCAGAGCCTAGGTTACATAGGTCTCGCGAGTCATGAGCCGGTTTAGTAGAGTCTCGCAGATCGGTACAGAGACATCTGTATTTATCCTCGAGAGGCTGCAGAACCTTTAAGAAAATCTTCATGTCCTTGAAATTCTTGTCATGCGAATCTGTTGATCCGAATACTAAACTTCTGTTATTCCATTGTCTCATAGATGGTGAGGACACGTGCTACCAGACAGGGTGGACGACCACCAGTACCACCAGTTGGGGCCACCAGAAGCCGAGGATGTGGTATAGGCCGTGGTAGGGGCAGAGCAGCTAGGGCAGCACTTGCAAATCCACCAGTTGCCCCAGTTCAGGATCAAGTTCGAGTTATGGATGCTACAACAACACCAGCTCAGGTACCAGCTGTGCCCATTGTGATTCCAGGCCTTTAGGAGGTTTTAGCTCAGATCTTATTAGTGTGTACCGGTCTGGCTCAAGCGGTTTCAATTACCACAGCCGCAGCTACTTCTCAGGCCGAGGGAGGTACCCAGACTCCCGTTTCTCGCACACCTGAGCAGGTTGTGCAGGGACTCCAGACACCAGGAGCACCTCCAGCCCAGTCGGTTGCACCAGCTTAGGAGTTTGTGGTACTAGTTATGTCGGATTACGAGCAGCGTCGACTAGAGAGGTTTGGTAGACTCGAGCCTCCAATTTTTAGCGATGCAGAGGGCGAGGATGCCCAAGGGGTTCTTGGATAAGTGCCAGAGGATGCTTCGTACAGCGGGTATTCTAGAGACTAGTGGTGTGGCTTTTACCACCTTTCAGTTTTCTAGGGCTGCCTTCACTTGGTGGGAGGTGTAGGCCTGTTGGTGCAGCGCCCCTTACCTGGAAGCAGTTCTCCGTTATCTTTCTGGAGAAGTATGTACCGCAGTCTCGCTGAGAGGAGTTGTGTCAGAGAGAGATGACTGTAACACAGTATGAGATGCGGTTCTCTAAGTTAGCTCGTCATGCGGTCTGGTTGGTTCCAACAGATAGAGAGAGGATAATGAGGTTTGTTGATGGTCTCACATACCAGATTCAGATTCTCATGACTAGGGAGAGGGTGATAGGTGCTATTTTCGAGGAGGTTGTTGACATCGCCCGTGAGATTGAGTCGGTTCGCCGCCAGGAGCGAGAGGAGAGGGAGGCCAAGAGGCCTCGGGGATCTGGTAGCTTTAGTAGTGCTCCTTCGAGGGGTCAGTTCCAGCAGGGCAGAGGCCGCCTATTCAGACATGCTCATTCAGCTCGCCCAGGTTATCAAGGGGCATCATCGGGTCATGGTTCTTACAATTCTCATTAGGGACACTCATCACTTAGTGCCCTTCTAGCCCAGAGTTCGTCCTGTGCTCCATCAGTTCAGGGTTCTTCCATGCCAGGTCCTTCTACTAGTCATTTCGGGGCCAGGGGTTTCCTTCAGTCCCCATCTCCAGCACCGGGGAGTTGTTATGAGTGTGGAGAGTTTCAACACCCCATCATCACCAATAGTCACATCTCTAGCATCATTATGCTGAACTCTATCCTTAAGGACAAGCAAATGCGGATCATCATACTGGCGCTCTCTGATGCGATCATATAAGGAAGACCGAGAAACCACGCAAGCCAATACCCGACTGGGCTCCGAAACATCTAACCTCACGAACCGATTGGCCAAGTCCTGAACATCAACTGAAAGAGATCTCTCCCCAATTGGAATATATGTTAAACTCCCCATACTCACCGCCTTTTGGATCAAAGCATCGGTCACCATATTGGCCTTCCCCGGATGGTACAATATAGTGATATCATAATCCTTAAGCAACTCCAACCACCTCCACTGCCTCAAATTAAGATCCTTCTATTTGAACAAGTGCTGGAGGCTACGATGATCATTAAACACCTCACAAGACACACCATACAAGTAATGCCTCCAAATTTTTAAAGTGTGAACTATGGCAGCCAACTCCAATTCATGAACGGGGTAGTTCTTCTTATAGGGATTCAAATGACGAGAAACATAAGCAATAAATCTACCCTCCCACATCAAAACACAACCAATACCAACTCTCGAAGCATCACAATACACGGTATATGAACCTGAAGCTAATGGCAAAACTAACACTAGAGCTGTGGTCAAAACTGTCTTGAGCTTCTGAAAGCTCTCCTCATACTCGTCCGACCATACAATTGAAGCACCCTTATGAGTCAACTTGGTCAGGGGCGATGGGATAGATGAGAATCCCTAAACAAACCTGCGATAATAACCCTCCAAACCAAGAAAGCTGCGAATCCCTATGGCTAAGGACAGTCTGGGCCAACTCTGAACCATATTTAGCTTCTTCAAATCAACCTAAATACCCTCGCTGGACACCACGTGCCCCAAGAAAGCCACTGAACTAAGCCAAAACTCACACTTGGAGAATTTTGCATAAATCTTCTCCTCCCTCAATCTCTGCAACACAACTCTCAAATGCTCCGCGTGCTCCTCCTGACTACGCGAATACACCAGAATATCATCAATGAAGACTATGAAAAACGAATCGAGATAAGACCGGAACATGCTGTTCATAAAATGCATGAACACTACTGGGACATTGGTCAGCCCAAAAGACATTACCAAGAACTCATAATGACCATATCGAGTCATGAAAGTTGCCTTAAGAATATCCAAGTCCCTGATTTTCAACTGGTGATAACCCGAACGAAGATCAATCTTGGAGAACACCCTCACTCCTTGAAGATAGTCGAATAAATCATCAATGCGAGGCAAAGGATACTTGTTCTTAATTGTTACTTTGTTCAATTGCCTATAATCAATGTACATCCTCATAGTGCCATCCTTCTTCTTCACAAATAGAACTAACGCACCCCAATGTGACACACTAGGCCGAATGAACCCTTTATCAAGGAGTTCCTGAAGCTGCTCCTTTAATTCCTTCAACTCCGTTGGTGACATACGATACAGCAGAATAGAAATGGGTTAAGTGCCCAGCACCAGGTCAATACCAAAATCAACATTCTTGTCTGGTGGCAAGCCCGACAGGTCTGCAGGAAACACATTGAGAAAATCCCTCACAATTGGAACAGAATCAATACTAGGAGTCTCAGCTCCGACATCCCTCACAAAGGCTAGATACGAAAGACATCCCTTCCCAACCATACGCTAGACCTTCAAAAATGAGATCACTCTACTGGGAACATAATCAGTCAAACCTCGCCACTCAATTTGTGGCACACCTGGTATAGCCAATGTGACTGTCTTGGCATGATAATCCAGAATAGCACGACACAGAGATAGTCAATTCATGCCCCAAATGATATCGAAATCCACCATACACAATAATAAAAGATCCACTAGGGTCTCCAGACCCCCAATGGTCACCACACACGACCGGTACACACGGTCTACAACAACAGTATCGCCCACTGGAGTAGATACATGAACAGGTGAAATAGGAGACTCACGGGACATATACAAATAATTGGAAATGTATGATGACACATAAGAAAAGGTGTAACCAAGATCAAATAATGTAGAGGCATCTTTGTGGCAGACTGAAATAATACCTAAAATCATGGCATCTGAAGTAGTTCGATTCTATTTGGGTGATTGTGGATCAGCTGACCAAGTCCGTGTACTTCATTCCTGTGTGTACTACCTATTCTTCAGAGCGATTGGCAGTGATCTATATCCAGGATATTGTTCGTTTGCATGGTGTCCCAGTTTCCATCATTTTAGATAAGGGCACTCAGTTTACATCATAGTTTTGGAGGTCTGTGTAGTGAGAGTTGGGTACTCAGGTTGAGTTAAGCACAACGTTTCACCCTTAGACGGACGGGTAGTCAGAGCACACTATTTAGATATTGGAGGACATGTTGCGTGCTTGTGTCATTGATTTCAGAGGGTCTTGGGATCAGGTTCTACCGCTTGCAGAGTTTGCTTATAACAACAGCTACCAGTCGAGTATTCAGATGGCTCCGTATGAGGCTTTGTATAGGAGGCGGTGTAAATCTCCAATTGGTTGGTTCGAGCCTGGCGAGGCTAGGCTATTGGAGACAGACTTGGTACATGATGCTTTAGAAAAGGTGATGGTGATTCAGGAGAGGCTTCGTACAACAGAGTCGAGGCAGAAGAGCTATGCTGATAGGAAGGTTCGAGATGTGTCTTACATGGTTGGTGAGAATGTTATGTTAAAGGTTTCACCCATGAAGGGTGTTATGAGATTTGGGAAGAAGGGGAAATTGAGTCCTCGGTTCATTGGTCCTTTTGAGGTACTTTAGAGGATTGAGGAGGTGGCTTATGAGCTTGCTTTGCCACCTAGCTTGTCGAATGTGCATCCGGTATTTCATATTTCTATGCTCCAGAAGTATATTGGAGATCCGTCTCATGTTTTGGATTTCAGCACAGTTTAGTTGGATGATGAGTTGACTTATGATGCGGAGCCAGTAGCTATTTTTGGTCGTCAGGTTTGAAAGTTAAGGTCAAAGGATATAGCTTTAATGAAAGTGCAGTGGAGATGTCGGCCCGTGGAGGAGGCTACCTGGGAGACCGAGTGGGAGATACGGAGCAGATATCCTCACCTGTTTGAGGCTTCAGGTATGTTTCTTGACTCATTCGAGGATAAACGTTTGTTTAAGTTGAGGAGGATATGATGAGCCGGCCAGTGGTCTCATGAGTTACCACTCTGTTTTCCCCATTTCTGCTTCTTTATGCTTTGTTTATCCGTATTATGTGGTATCGGGTCGGTTGGATCGAGTTCATAAAGGATTTGGTAAGGTTTGAGGCACTTAGTCTCTTTAGAGTGAGTTTAAGTTGGAAAAGTCAACCGGATGTTGACTTTTGTGTTATAGGGCTCGAATGTGAGTTCCGATGGTTCGGTTAGCTTCGGGAGGTGATTTGGGACTTAGGAGCGTGATTGGGTGAGTTTTGGAGGGTTGAACGAATCATTTTGAGTTGAAGAAAATTGCAAATTTTGGTTTCAGCTGTTGCAGGTATTTTACTCTTCACGTTCGCGAGTGGACCCTCGCGTTCGCGAAGAGTCAGTTGAGGAAGGTGGAATTTAAGCCTTCACGTTCGCGAAAGGCTAAGGGTTTGTGCATCACGTTCGCGGGGGAGGAGTCGCGTTCGCATAGAGCAAAAAGGTCAACTGAGCTTCAGGGGAAATTTGTTCATCGCGTTCGCGATTGCGAAGGTCTATCTGAGTGAAGCATCTCGTTTGCGATGGGGTTGTCGTGATCACGTAGGAGGAATGTTGGTCAAGATTATTTTGTGCTTCGCGAACGCGAGGCTTTGACCACGTTTGCGAAGAGGGAAATTAAGACCTAGGCAGAAGGTTAAAAAGGTCGTCTTGTCCGCGAATATGGGGTTTGTTTCTTCCATTGTTGGTCGTTTTTGGAGCTTTTTAAAGTGTATTGAAGAGGGATTCAAGGAGAATCACTTGGAGGTAAGATTCTTGGACTTAAAACTCGATTCTAATGTGAATTCCACCTAAATAATCATGGAAACTAAGCCTAAAATTTAGGAATTAGGGCTTGAGATTAAGAGAATTGAAAATGAGAATATGAGCGGCCATTTGGACTCCGATTTCAGTGTTCTTGGTATGTATGGACTCATGGGAGGATAAGGATCCTGTTGATATGATTTTTATCGAGTTTCAAAACGTGGGCCCAGGGGTCAGGTTTGGCCAATTTCGGGATTTTTGGTATAATTTGATTATTTTCGTTTGGGCTTCGTTCCCTTAGCATATTTTGACGCCATGATTTTGATTTTGAATAGATTCGACGCAAGTGGAGGCCAATTTGAGGGGCAAACGCATCCTAGAGTAGTATTTTTACCGGTTTGAGGTAAGTAACCATTGTAAATCTGGAACTGAGGGTACAAACCCCGGTATTTGAGTTGTTTTGATAAAGGCGGTGATACACATGCTAGGTGACAAGCGTGTGGGTGTGCACCGATAGAGATTGTGACTTGGTCCATTCCGTAGCGACTATTGAGCCGCATATTTGATTTGAAACCTTATGATATTCCGTACTTTAGCTATTTATACTATATTATGGGATGTATGCCATGTTTGGGGCCTTGTGCCGACCTGTTGAGACCCTTTGGGGCATTTTTACTATTTTTTTCCTTACTCTACTTGTTGAAAGCATATCTTCAGTCACGTTTTACATGTTTAAATGTTTAAAATTGGTTTTATCACCCTACATTTAATTGTGAGGACTTTTTGGGTTGATTTCCGTAATTTCTATTGTTGTGCCCGAGAGGCTGTGAGGTTAATGACTATGAGAGGTTGAAAACCTAATAGTGAGGATATTATGTGTATATATTATGGATCGAGATTCACGCCGCAGCGATATATATTGGATTTGGCTGCACGCCATAGCGATATATGTATTGGATCGGGCTGCGCACCGCAACGATATGACGCTTGGGCTGTAGAAGCCCCTTTGGAGTCTGTACACCCCCAATGAGCATAGTCAACTATAAATTATGGATCGAGCTGCATGCTGCAGCGGTTACTATGATTTCTATTATTATGAGATATTAATGAGTCTGAGTGCTGAGAGTGAGTACTGAGTGATGAGAGTGTGACGAGTGACTGAGAGGCTGCCAGAGAGGACATGTTCTGAGTGATACCTTGCCCGAGTGGCTCAGTTACTCCTTGTTGCCTTTACTTTTTAAAATTCAGTTGTTAGCTTACCTTATTGCATTACTTTATTGTTGTTGCTTCCTTGTTTTCATTATTATAATATACTATAGTTGTTCAGTTTTCTTATCTTTGTAGGTGTCGTGATATGGCCTCGTCACTACTCTACCAAGGTTAGACTTGATACTTATTGGGTACCGTTATGGTATACTCATATGACAATTTTGCACATTTTTGTGCAGATTTAAGTACATCTGCTCATGTCGGGCGCTAGTGATCATTCAGCTGTTTCGGGAGACTTCAAGGTATACATGTCCGATGCTCACAAGACTTAAAATCACCATCTGCTATCCCTTATTACTATTTATCTTTATTTTAGACAGTGATGTATATTGAGATTCTAGTACTTTCTATAGAGTTTATGACTCAGTCTCACCAGATTTTGGGAAATATTGTATTGCGGTTCAGTATTGAGATTTTTATAAGACTTATCAGTTTATATCTTGTTTTTAGTCGTTACTTTGTTTCTTATTATGTTGTTTATTAGGCTTACTCAGTCTTAGAGACTAGGTGCTATCATGACATTCTATGGTGGAAAATTGGGGTTGTGACAGTGATACTACCGAATGTAGAGGCTTCGTTGGCTGATGCACTAACTATACATGACATTAACACTTGTTGCATTTTAGTATGATCGTCTTCATGTCCTATTCCATCTGAGGCCAATAGTACCTAGCCTTGACTGACTTGAGAACCAACGAGTTTGCATCGGAGTGGTTTCTGCAGACCTCTTTTTGGATTTCCCTCATCACGTAGTCAGTCTCCGAGGCCCCCAACCACAAATCTAATGGCTTTTGGAATGACCTCCTCTATAATTGCCCATCAATAATATAGTAACGAGTAGCTTTGGTTCGTAGTGCCCGAGATGCTTTTGGGTCCTCGAGTAATTTACCATGCCTGAGGTATTCAATAAACTTGTTCCTCCAGTCCCAAATTAAGTTGTTTGAATTAACTTTGCAGTAGCCATCCACATTTAACACCAAATGTATAAATTGGACAACCACACCAGAATCATATCCTTTCATCTCTATGGATGAACCCAAATTAGCCAATACATGTGCTTTCTTATTTTCCTCCCTCAGAATGTGGACAATTGACCGCTCTCTGAATCGTGTAAGTAAAGCTTGAACCTTATTCAAGTACTGCTGCATGTGCTCCTCTTTTGTGTCAACAATTTCGTACACTTGGTTTAGCACCAGCTGGGAGTCACACTTTATCTCGATGACCTCAGATACTAGTCCCCGATATAGTTCAATTCCTGCAACCAAAGCCTGTACTCGGCTTCACTGTTAGTTAATGGTACCATTCTAATGGCCTGTCTTAGAGTTTCCCCCGAAGGAGTGATTAGAACTACTCCGAGATCAGACCCTTTTACGTTGGAGGCCCCATCTGTAAACAAGGTCCAAACTCCTGATACCACTCTCGATACTAACACTACTTCTTTAGCAATGAAGGGCATTAATCCCGTACTGAAATCGGCCATGAAATAGGCCAAAGCTTGCGACTTGATTGTAGTCCTGGTTTTGTATTCTATGTCGAATTCACTAACTTTGACTGCCATTTAGCCAATCTACTCGAAAACTCGGGCTTGTTGAAGGACATTCCTTAAGGGAAAGGTTGTCACAACGACTATTGGATGACATTGAAAATAGGGCCTAAGCTTTCGAGAAGCAACCACGAGAGCTAAGGCCAATTTTTCTAGGTTCGGATATCGTGTCTCCACTCTTGATAATGGTTTACTAACGTAATAAAATAGAATATTGTGTACTTCTTCTTCACGAACCAAGATGGCTCTTACCGCTAATTCCGAGACCACAAATAAATCAGCAGTTTCTCACCTCCCCCCAGTTTTAACAATAACAGAGGGCTGGACAGGTACCTTTTTAGGTCTTTTAGTGCCGGTTGGCATTTCGGAGTCCATACGAAGTCGTTTTTCTTTTTCAAAAGTGAAAATAAGTTATGGCACTTCTCTGTAGAACTTGAGATTAACCTGCTTTGAGCCGCCAACCTGCCGATCAACCTTTGTACCTCTTTTATGCTTGTTAGCTGATTCGGGATATCCTCGATGGCTTTGATTTTGTTGGGGTTTACTTTGATCCCTCTTTGTGAGACCAAAAATCCCGAGAGTTTATCGAAGCCCACCCCGAAGGCACACTTCTCCAGGTTGAGCTTCATGTTGTACTTCCTTAGAATGTCAAACGTTTCTTGGAGATGTTTCAGATGATCTCCTGCACTAAGAGACTTAACTAACATGTCATCAATATACACTTCCATCATCTTACCTATGTGTTTTTCAAGCATCTTATTAACGAGCCTCTGATAAGTGGCTTCAACATTTTTAAGCCCAAAAGGCATCACATTATAGCAATATGTGTCGAAGTTTGTGATGAAAAAAGTATTCTCTTGATCTTTCGGGCTCATCCTAATTTGAATTAACCCGGAATAAGCATCAAGAAAAGTCATTAACTCATGACTGGCCGTAGCATCGATCATTTGATCAATGTTTGGCAATGTGAAATAGTCCTTGGGGCATGCTTTATTTAGATCCTTGTAGTTAACACATATCCTAAATTTTTATTTTTGTAAGGCGCTGCTACTACGTTAGAAAACCATTCTAGGTACTTTACCTTTCGAATTGAACTGATATTAAATAGTCGGGTTACTGATCGGCTCTGACCCTGCACCACTATATAATGGTGAGGAGTGGTCGATGCAGCTTTTACTTGAAGGGTCGGGATCGATATCCACAGGGAGTTAATATTGGTTAGGAGTTGAGTTTCTATATAATCTAGCCATGCGTGTTACTTTTAATTGCACTTCTAACCATGCTTGAATTTGCTTCTATTCTACGTTTAATGCTATTGATTGCTGAATATAATCTAAGTACAATATTTTTGTTGGTTGTTTTCAAGGAATAAAAGGGACTAGGGTAGTGACTTCCACCTAGGTAGATATCTAATGGGTATTGAGAATTCAGGGCAAGCTTGCTATGATTAGGGTCGTGATATAACCATCACACATAAGTGCTCACTTTATACCTCTCGGTAGTTTGAGTGGCTTTGCCCAATTTGGCTTTCTCAAGTCCAAATGGGTGTTCATGCATAACAAATGACATTGGCTCAAGTAGGGTATTACTATCTCTAGGTTTAACACTTTAAATTGGGTCTATCAATCCCTTGAGTGTACCCCAATTCCTTGTTAGGCTAATTTTCCTAGACTTAGTCCCTCTTTCTCAAGAAGAGTCTAAGTCATAAAGGCACAAATCAATATTTGCAACCACCAATTCTACAATTAAAGCATGAATCAAGCTAAATATCACTAACCCATAAACAATTAAGCCCTAAAATTCAAGACCCATTAAATACCCACAATAGGGTTTGGTCACAACCCTAGATAATGGGTTTAACTACTCATAATCAAGGTAGAAATCAAAGATGGAAATGAAATATAAGCCATAAAAGTTGATTACAAGAACAAAATCTAAGAATATAAGCTAAAGCTACTCTAAAATTGCTCTAAATGGTAAAGTACGACTGTTCATGAGCTCACTGATACAAAAGATAACCTAAAAATGTGAAAAAGATCTATTTATACACAACTAAAATTACTGAACAAAAATACCCCTACAGAGGTTCCGTTGTCAGCGAAATACTGGGCACCTCAGCGCATGGACTTTCGCGACCGGCGCAAAAACAAGCGTGGACCACGTTTCTTCAATTTTGGACTTGGTCTGGGCTAGGATTTACGGACAGCGTAAAATTTGTCGCGTCTGCGTTGGCTTCTATCATGGCCGCATAAAATGTTCGCGGACCGCGTTCCTCAGTTAGGTTCCACTTGCCAAGTCTCTGAAACACTTTCATTCCCTCAACGGAATTTGCACCACGTCTGGTAACTTTGCCGCCGCATAATTTAGGCACGGTCAACAACAGTGTTAACACTTGGTGGCAACTTCTCTGAACATCACTTCCGCTACAACATATTTTTAATCGCCTCAATGGAGGGTCATACGCATCCGCGTAATAATAGCGCTAATAGCTCTCCAATTCCATTCTTTGGGCTTGTGTAAGTTTGACTCCTTTATGAGTTCATTTTGGCTTCTTTGCCTCATTTTGACAAAAACCTGCAAGCACCTTAAGTTAGTTTTCGGGGATACTTTTGCACAATTTTGATCCAAAACTTAAGCAAAAGAGAGCATAAGATAGGCTGAAATCCATAGTTATCAACTCCCCCAAACTTAAGCTTTTGCTTATCCTCAAGCAAAGAAATCCCACCTCCACAAGAACAAAAGAATGGAAAATTTCAGCTGTCCTAAGGTGACTTCATCAAGCATCAATTGGGACTAACAATTACCCTCAACACAAATGCATTATCAACAATACATAACTTTGTTTTAGTACCATAGCTCTAGTGCGACACAAGAGCATCAAGAGTTGACTTAACTAATTAAGGAAGCTCGTTCTACTACGTAGGTCATTGTGGAACCCAAACTCTTTCTCCGCTACTCTCCATAAGCAAATCTCACTTTAGATTATAGCACTCATAACAAGGATTGTGGAAAAGTACACTCATCTCTCTCAAAGAAAGGTCACAAGTCCGGCTCTAAGTACCATAAACTTGTCCCTTATGTGAATCACCACTAATATAAGCTCACTCAACTCGAAATCTTATAGGGCTTTTATGGGAATGTAATGAAGGCTTTTGGTTCAAGGTAGGATATATCGGTCTACGAAGGTTTATCTTTCTTTAAGCACTTTATTTTCTCATTTCGGCTTACACTTTCTTGATTCTTTGAGTCATTTTTTTCTTTCTTAGGGGGCTAGAAAGACACATTGTTATTATTTATTGTTCATGACAATCCATTTTCTCCTTTATAATCATTCCAAGTCTTTCATCATTGCTTTCATTGAATCCCTTAATTTTTCTATATTATTCACTTTCTTTTTGATTTTTTGGCTTTTCTTTCTTTTCTCTTGCCTTCTCTTTTCTTCATTTTGTACCTTTTATCACTTTTGTATTCCTCGTATCTCCCCCAGAACTTATACTTTTTCCAATTGTGCTAAGGAAAGAACGGGTGCCAATAGAGGGTAATTTTAGAACGGATAAAAGCTTGTATCATGGTTATTAAAACAACAAGGGATTCGGCTCAACATGGTTGACTAGGGATATCATATTTGGTGGGCTATGGATGCTTTAATGTTTCAACTTGGATCAAGGAGATCCTATAATCGTTTTTCAAGTCGAGCTACACTTAGAATTTCACCTAAACAAACATTCATGGCAAGTTTTAGACTTATTGGCATGGGACTTAGACTTGCAAATCAATACCTCACCTCACAGGCTGTTGGATTGCTAAAGATAATAGAGTCGAGGACCCACAACAACCCTAACTAATATTGAGCAACACAAATGGCTCCAAGAATCCACTCGATGAATGTTTAGCCAACACAAGAGTCTACAGGTCACAACTAGCACCATTATTTGCAAATCAACTTGTTTCTAACCATAAAGTCAAAGGTAAATGTGTTAGACCCAAGTGAAACTTGACTTATACACTTTTATTACTACTTTTTACACAAAAACATAAAGAAAACGGACTCAAACCCTTAAGAAGGTTGTCACGCCATCCATCATCGGGAAGAGCCACCCAGTTCACACAAATTTGACCTTTGGAAAGAACCGTGGCATGAAGAAAACCAAAGGCTTATTGATCACAAAAACTTGTAAAAGTATTAAGCTACAAATTGAAAAAGAAACTACTAAATGAAATAAGAAGTTACACTATTAAGGAAAATTTCAAAAGAAGTTATAAAGTAAAATACGGAAAATAAACTAAATATGTACAATAGAGGATTGGGACGAATATACATAAAAGGGAAATGAATATATACATGGAAAGGTAACTTTATATACATACCAAAAGTAAAAAAAGTACGAAAATAACGGAAAATAGTATCAAGGTTATTACAGACCAATTATCCAAATCATCATCAAAATAAGGCTACCCCTCAAAATAAAAAATTAGCATTGTCCTCAATGCTATCAGTAAAAATAGAATAAGGGAAGAGTAGAGAGTAAAGAAAACTCCCTATGATGCCTCTATCTGCATGGGGTCACTAGCTGGGTCTTGTGGCTAGCCTGAGTCACCTCCCTCGGGGTCCTCCATCTCAATCTCCAAACCCTCAGTCTGGGGGTTCGCCACTCTTCTCACCGGTTCTTTGTCAGCCTCTTGTTCTGGTCCCTGTGCTGGTTGAGCTGTCTATGCTGCAAAGACAGTCTCTCCCATAAGGAGATCCATAGGAATGTCGCCGGCTGAAGCAAACTTCTCCACCTCCTTCTTCAGCTCTCCTTGACCCTTTTTCACTTTCCTCATCTATTTACCCGGCTCCTTGATTGTTTTCCCATTAGCATCCAGAGTCTCCAGAATCTTTATTTGGTTGGCGAGAATAATCTTCAATGATTCCTCAACTGATGGAGGCATATGGAGCTGTGCCGGAGCTGCCTGAGCTGCTACTGCACTGGATAAAGCAAATAGCTTTGATGTAGCTTCCTGCATTCAATTATTGATGCCGACCAATGTCTGGTTGACCCTCAGAGAAGTCTGAGGGTATGCTGATGAAGAAGGCACTAAAGTATGAATAGAAGCAAATGGTCTGGAGGGACTAGTAGAAGGCTCGAAACCAGTGGCCACCACCCTTGGCTCTTCAGACTGGCCAGTGGAAGTAGTGGCTTTTCCCTTGGACTTGGGGTTGTCTGGACCCTGAAGGTTGTACCAGGAAAATGTCCTCTTTGGCTTCACTTTGGTGTCAAAGTCCCTTCCTTCTACTTCCTGATCCTCTAGGTGCATGGTGCGAAAGTTTGGGAAGGGATATGAGCTCTCATCCTTGCCAATCGATCTTGTAATCGCCTTGGCCATAATATTCCTGACGTTGATCGGGTACCCCACCATGATAGCCCCGACAATAATAGCTTAGGAGACCGGCATATCACTGTCATGCATAGTAGGCTCTAACCGACTGCACACAAAAGTAGACCACCCCTTAGCTTCAGATCTCAGAGTGTTCCTGTAGATCGGGACCCCAGATGTCAGCCAAGCTGGACTAGTCCTAGGAATAACAATCACTGATGCAAGCCAAGGGCGGGCTAACTCATCCATTGCCACCTTCTCCAGATAAAAGGACTCATCCTCATCATTGAACCCAGCACAGTCATTTAAAGTCTTGCCATCAAACATAATCTTCCTGTTGCGTACTTTGGTCAAATATGTGCCCTTTTTGATGTGGACGACATTTGCATAGAATTCCTTGAACAAATGTTCATTGGCCTCCGGTAAGTTGCTGGTAAAGAACTTCCACCTCACTCTCTTGTTGAAGTGCCTCTTGACATTAGGGTTGTGGGGTAGCAGATCTCGCTCAATGAATACCCTCTCAAGTGTAAGTGACCTTTGAGGCCACCACTACCGAAACTTGTGGTAGGATTTCTCACTCACAAACCATTCTTGCCATACCACAGGGTTGCTTGATCTCACCAACCCCCATGTCTGGGTGTTACCACCCCTCTCATCATCAGGGATCTCAGCATCAACATCAATAGGATCCGCTGGTGAGGCCAAAGTTGTAGTCGGTGGGGAAGCTAATGTTGAAGCCTCACTACTTTCCTCTGAGCCATCAGATGACTCAGTAGAAGAAGAGGTTGTAGGCTCGTCTCGCAACTGGAATTTCCCTTGAAAGTCCGCAGGGACATGGGTTGGCATCGAGTCTCCTTCCGAAACTTCCCTAGAAGGGACATACTCACTACTATCAGAATGGGATGCGACTTTGTCCGCAGCTTTGAGTGCAGTTCTCATTTTACCAATTGATTTTTGCACGGCAAGGGGTAATTTAATCTTCCCTTTACCCCTACCCCAGGAGGACTCTACTCTCTCTTTTGGCTTATCACTTCCGCCTCTAGATCAGACCATTGTCTGCAAAGAATAAGCCATGAAACAAAGTCAGAACAAGGTAACAATCAGATGGTGAAACATTGTAGATAAAGAAAAAACATTGCAGATGACTTGCATATACTGCCTCTCAGGATCAGGCACCGCGGAAAAATAGGCGCAGCTGTGAAAAGGCCACCGCGGTTCGCGTAAAAAGGAGCGCAGCTGTGAAAGGCTGAGGATCAGACTACCCAACCTCTGAAGTTAAGGTAATACTGACAACATAAAAAGGGGGCGCGACCGTAAAACATGCAATGCGGACTGCGTAAAAGCGAACGCGGCCACAAAACCAATTTACGAACTCTCTGAAACTCAGTAATGCTGACCGCGGAAAAACAAACACGGCCTCATAAAGGCAACCGCGGTTCACGAAAAAAGCACCGTTTCCGCGAACCTATAATTAACTTAGTTCTCATAAAGCATGAATGCGGACAGTGTAATTGGATCGCTGTCCGCAAAATTTTAAACCAGACGGGCATTTTTGAGTTCTCTTAGACCTAGGGTTTCACCTTTTTAGCAATTAATCGTCATTTAATGAACAACCCTATCTCCTATTATGCATGTACAATGAGTACCCACATGAAATTTTTAACATCAATGCTTAGATTATGGGAAGTAATCAAACCCCAATTAAAAAAAGAAGAAGAAGAAGTTACAACTACGAGAAAAGAAAAGCAAAAATATAAAAGCAATGCGATGATTTGAACATACCAGTTGTTTGATTTGTGGTAGAAACTAATTCCTGTTTAATGCTATGAAATTGGGATCGGAGATGAACGATAGCCTATAGTTGTGAGAGAGAAGGGATCGAAAAGTGTTATAGGAGAAGGGTCCCTCTATTTATATTAAAAGTAAAGGGGCCCATAGACTTACCTGAGCGCAGTCCATAGAATTCCACCACGGTCCGTGCTTTTACCTTTTTGAAGGGCTGTTACCAAGCAAGAACCGCTGAGAGCGAACAAACAAGCGTGGCCATGAAAGAGTAATGCAGACCATGAAATTTCCACCACAGACGCGAATACAACTTCAGAGAGTTGCTTTTCTGGACTTTTCAAGTCCGCGTCCGCTGACCATTTACGCCCCCGCAAAAAGCACTTACTGACCGCGAAATTTGAACGCGATCAACATAATTCTTACACTTAGGCAATTTTTTCCAGCAACAGTCATGCACTACACAAACAATTCCTACACAAACTTCACAACCAGTTAGTCCAAAATAAAGCCTACACTAAGAAGAAAATCAAAAAGAAAGAAAAACACATGGGTTGCCTCCCAAAAAGCGCCTGATTTAATGTTGTGGCACGACGCAGGTTACCATTAATCACTTGAAATGGATCATTGCCACAACATGGCTATCATCAAACTTGCCAAGATAGTGCTTCACTCGTTCCCATTAACTCGGAAGGTTTCACCATTTTTGTGTTCAAATCAAGTGCACCAAATAGAGTTACATTGACCACTTCAAAAGGGCCACTCCATTTTAACTTAAGCTTTCCCAGAAACAGAAGTAACCGAGAGTTGAATAGAAGAACCAAGTCACCCTTCTTGAATTCCTTGCTCCGGGTATATTTGTCATGTATGTACTTCATCTTGTCCTTATATAGGGACGAGCTGGAATAGGTATGAAACCTAAACTCATCAAGTTCATTTAGTTGCTTTACCCGGAGATTTGCAGCGACATCCCATTCAAGGTTTAACTTCTTCAGCGCGCACATGGCCTTATGCTCTAACTCAACTGAAAGATGGCATGCTTTCACAAATACCAACCGGTACGGAGATATACCAATTGGAGTCTTGTATGCAGTCCTGTAAACCCACAAAGCATCATCCAGTTTCCTTGCCCAATCAGTCCAGTGTGCATTGACAGTTTTTGATAATATGCTCTTTATCTCCCTGTTAGAGACCTCAACTTTTCTACTAGCCTGGGGATGATAGGGGTTGACACTTTATGATTGACACCGTAATTAGAGAGTAAAGTATCGAAGGCCTTGTTGCAAAAATGAGAACCTCCATCACTGATGATCGCCCTTGGAGTGCCAAACCTTGTGAAGATATTTTTCTTTAAGAATGCCACCACACTCCGTGCCTCATTGTTGGGCAAAGCCACAACTTCAACCCACTTGGAAATCAACAGCAACCAGAATGTAAGTGTTACCACATGAACTCACAAATGGTCCCACGAAGTCAATGCCCCACACGTCAAAAATGTCTATCTCAAGAATAGTGGTGAGAGGCATTTCATCCTTCTTGGAAATTCCACCAGCTCTCTCACACTCATCAATCTCTTTACAAGCCCACTGGCATCTTTATACAGAGTAGGCCAATAAAATCCAATGCTAAGAACCTTTGAAGTAGTTCTTGCCACACCATGATGACCACTGTAGGGAGAGGAATGGCAAGCATCAGGAATACTCATTTACTCCTCTTCCGACACATCTCCGGATCATACTATCATTACAAATCTTGAAAAGATAAGGCTCATTCTAGTAATAATCCAAGTTGTCCCATTTAAGCTTCTTCCTTTGGTTAGAAGAGAGCTCACTCGGAACAATGCCGGTCACAAGAAAGTTAGCCATATCATCAAACCAAGGCATACTATTCAAAGAAATGGAGAGGAGTTGTTCATCTGGAAACCAATCATTAATTTCTAGGCCATCATGGGGCCTCCCCTCCTCTTCCAAGCGGGACAAGTGGTCCGCCACTTGATTTTCACACCCTTTTCGATCAATAATTTCAAGGTCAAACTCTTGAAGCAAAAGAACCCATCTCATCAACCTAGCCTTAGAGTCCTTATTTGTCATCAAATAACGGAGTGCCACGTGATCAGTGTGCACAATCACTTTGGTACCCATGAGATACAGCCCGAACTTTTCCATGGCAAAGACAATGGCTAGCAACTCTTTTTCGGTCACAATATAATTGACCTGGGCATCATTCATCATTTTGCTTGCATAATAGATCGGATGAAATATTTTGTTGATCCTTTTCCCCAAAACCGCTCCTATTGCAACGTCACTAGCATCACGCATGAGCTCAAATGGCAAGCTCCAATTGGGTGCAGTGATGATGGGAGTGGTAGTCAATCTAGCTTTCATGCAATAATCATTAAACACAAACCTTGCATCCTCTTCCAACAATTTGCACAAGGGATTCACCACCTTTGAGAACTCCTTGATGAACCTTTGGTAGAACCCCGCATGTCCAAGAAAGATCCTCACTCCTTTGACGGAAGTAGGAGGAGGGAGTTTTGAAATCACTTCAATCTTCACTTTGACCACTTCGATACTGTTCTTTGAGATCTTATGGCCGAGGACAATGCCCTCCTCGACCATAAAGTGGCACTTTTCCCAATTAAGCACTAGGTTGGTTTCTTCACATCAGGCCAACACTTTGTCAAGATTATTCAAGCATCCTTCAAAGGAGTCACCCACAACACTAAAATCATCCATGAACACTTTTAAGAAGTCCTCCATCATGTTCCTAAATATAGCCATCATACACCGGTGAAATGTAGCTGGTGCATTGCACAAACCAAACGGCATACGTGAGAATGCAAAGGTTCCATACGGACAAAGTGGTTTTCTCTTGGTCCTCTGGAGCAATCAAAATCTGGTTGTAACCTGAGTTCCCATCCAAAATGCAATAGTAGGCATGCCCGGAAAGTCTATCCAACATTTGGTCAAGAAAGGGCAACGAAACATGATATTTTTGGGTCACTTTGTTCAACTTTCGGTAATCCATGCATACCTTCCATCCGGTAATAGTCCTAGTGGAGATTAACTCATTTTTCTCATTTGTGACCACAGTCATACCCCTTCTTCGGCACACATTGTACTGGCGAAGTCCATGAACTATCCAAAATGGGGTACACAACCCCTGGATCCAGCCACTTGATAATTTCCTTCTTGACGACCTCTTGCATAGCCTCATTCAACCTCCTTTGATGTTCCATGAAGAATTTGGCATCATCCTCAAGTATAATCTTGTGCATGCAAAAGGCGGGGCTTATTCCCCGAATATCAGCTAGAGTCCATCCAATTGCCTTCTTCCTCCTTTGGAGCACCGCAAGGGAGGCATCTACCTGCACGTTAGTTAAACACGAAGAAAGAATAACAGGTAAAGTTGAACAAGGGCCCAAGAATTCATACCTGAGGTTTAGAGGCAAAGGCTTCAACTCCAATATGGGAGGTTCCTCGATTGAGGGCTTTGTTAGTGGAGTTTTTCGATTCTCAAGATCCAAGGAAAGTTTCTCGGGCTCATATGTGTAAGAACCCATTCCTTGTAAAGCATTGACATACTCTACCAAGCCTTCATTCTCAGTCACATCATGGTTCAACAACACAACTTCCAAAGGGTCCTCCACATTTATCACAACACTAGTGTCTTCAACATTCACCTCGATCACAAGATCAACAAAGGAACATACTTCGTTGCTATTGGGTTGCCTTATTGATTTGCAGACATGGAACACAACGTTTTCATCACCCACCCGGAAGGTGAGCTCCCCATCTTCCACATCAACCAAAGCCTTCCCTGTAGCTAGGAAAGGTCTCCCCAATTTGATCGGCACCTCATTGTGAACCTCGCAGTCCAGAATCACAAAATCCATGGGAAGTATGAACTTGTCGACCTACACAAGAACATCATCAATAATACCAAACGGCCTCTTCATTGTTCGATCCGCCATTTGCAATCTCATTGAAGTAGCTATCAATTGTCCAATACCCAAAGTTTTGAATATAGAGTAAGGCACCAAATTTATACTTGCCCCCAAATCACACAAGGCCTTTGCAATATCCTCATTCCCAATGGTACACAGAATGGTAAATGCTGTCACGACCAAAACCGATGGGCTGCGAAGGGTGCCCAAGTCCTACCTGTCAAACACCCCTAAGCATGCGTCTAAGATATAAACCTGAATAACATATGCTGAATTACGAGAATAATATACATAAAGGAAACTTTCCCAAAAAGGCATACATATATATATACATGCAACATACGTAGGGCGAGCTGACAAGGCTGCTATAGACAACTATATACCTCAAAATTGGAAGCCGCCAAGGCCATATACGATCCAACTAGACATATTGTCTACATACCTCTAATAGAAATATAACTGTACAAAGACGGGAGGGCATCCCATCATATCGTCTCGGTCACTATGGGAAACATCATCAACATATACCAACTGATCAGGTAGTGGTGCATATATAACGGCGTAACCTTTTTCCCATATCCCATATACATAAATATATACATATAAATACACGTATATAACGCCATCTGGTCATAGGTCAATGTACATGCATAAATGAATAAAATACATGAAAATATGTTAAAAATCTCAATATTCTTTTTGGATAAACTTTATCAACTGCGTATTATTTTGAGCCCCATGAACATAAGATATAACAATATGTCACATGGGGAATCAAGAACACAGAGACCCCTAGTATTTCTATGAGATTGTTATTCTTATTTAGGTGCCCCTCATGAAAGCTTGGTGTCACTTTAAAGTGAAACCTTATCTATCTCTTTTATTAGTCATTTAGAGGGTTTAGACAAGTGTTTACCATGAAAATGGTTACATCAATTAAATTTGTTAATGGGATTCTAAAAATACGTGATCTATTCCCGAGCTAGTTGTTAGAGCAGTTGATGCTAATAATATGGAGTTTAATGATGAAATGCAAGACAAAACAAGACAGTAATCGAACCGAAAGGCCTGCTGCCCGGATATGAGTCTAGTCGATGGGGGACCTCAGGGTCAACGTCAGGGTCGAATTCGAGCTATCGGGGATAGTCGGGGATGGGATAACACTTGAAGATATAATTAAACAAGGCCCTTTACGGTCAATACTAAGCTATGTGATAAATAAAAAGTAAGAAAGCAATGGATATTAAGGTAACCTCGGGCCAGTGAGAACAAACAAGTTAAAAAGAAGAGAGAGAGAGATATTATTGCACTTGAGGAGAAATGGAGCAAAATTAGTCCCTTACAAAGTTGCATGGATTCCCCTTATATAGGAGAGGGAATACCATATAGTACAAAGTGTATTGAATGTAAAGACATGGGGATGGGATGGCTAGGCATGGTACTAGTGCCTATTGATTCTAGCCGTTTGCCTCGGGAATCCCCCGTCTTCGTAACCTTCGTTGGGTCGCAGATAGATTTCTTATCCTCGGAGTCTCTGCAGGGTCGTGGATGATCTTCAAGGGAGGGAGCTTCGATGTGATCCTACAGCCTCGAGATGCTGACATGACTTTCCGAATGTACCTTAATGGTGGGAAATAGACCCCCCTGATTTCATCGTATACAAATAGTCTCCGCGTTTCCTAGAACAAAGTAATAGGAAATGATATTGAATCATCGTATCGAGGTTATTATTGCCATGAAATCAATCGTCTAAGGGCATTAAATACCATGCCCCAAAGAACCGTGCAGGGCCGCCGTCATATGCGGTAATCGAGAAACCCACGAACTGCTATAGGCTCGTCTCTTCTGCTTTCCTAGCGATTCCTATAAATGCACCGGTTGCTAGATACTTCTCATCTTCACCCTTCTTATAAGTACACGAATTAGAATTTTGCTATTTGACATCCTTCCCTCTTTTCACAGAAGGGTTTTTACCATTATTCATGTCTAGGACTTCTAGGACGGTTCCCCGACGGAACAATACTGCATTGTCGTCCTGATTACTTGAGGGAGAAAACAAATTGGTTCCCACTTTAGAGCAATGTACTCCACCCAATCTTGACACGTCGAAGGATTTTGACATTAGAGACTCCCTCGTCTATGCTGGGTCGATGTGAGCACATGTCTCGATATGTTAGTGTCGTGACCGATATTAGCAAGCTAAAGGAGGACTGCCAATGGAGCAAGGTAGTGGAGGTAGAGATTCCTGGACCCAACGATAATATTACTGACTTCAAGGCTGGCTTCCTTTATATATACACTTACCCATTCACCCTGGGCCCTGATAAATACATCGAATCTCCTCCCTTGGAAATCGACCCGGTTATTCTTGACTTCTGTGCCCGATACCAGGTGACCCTTGGTCAGATCTGACCATACTTTTGGAGGATAATGTTAATGCTTAGGCATTTCACCGAAGGAGCTGGAGGTGAGGTTTTTACCGTTAGTCATTTGATCAGACTATACCACCCTCGACTATTTCGAGGCTTAATCAAGATCCGCCACCAGTCCAAAGAGTCTTTTTTCACGAGCGTTGATGAGGGAAATGACCGAGGATGTATGAGCAGTTTTATCCAAGTGAGGACCTTGGACATCATCTCGGCCCGGAGGATGCTCTTTCCAGAGCAGTGGAATGCTCGACGTAAGTGAATTTCCCTTTAACCGCTTCTCAACTACTCTTTCATTCATCATAATAACCTCTTTGTGCTTTATGCAGCCGCTGCTTGGCATCCGGAGGTGGTCTTAGATTTGTCGGGATGGATCAGGCATTTGGACAAGAAGTTCTCGTACCGCGTTCAATCTTGGACCGTCCTGGATAAGGAGCGTTAGGTGGCCAAGAATCACGGTGAGGTTACTTTACCACCTGTGCTTCGCATTTTGTGTTCCTTCCAAGCCCTTAACGAAAACGTATCATGGTTATTGTGCTGGTGCAGGTATTGGCGAGAATATGCAGATGAGGCCACCCCTAACGGTGAAGCAGAGGCCTTGGAGCCTGATATGAACAAGAAAAGGAAGAGTAGGGCAGCCGTTGCCCGACTTGATAGGACTACTACTCTAACCTCTAGGTCGAATCCTGATATCAAGGGGGAGGACGATGATGGAAGTCCGTTGAGGAGGAGAATAAGGCCCAGTGCAAAAGATTTGCAGGCTCCCCAATCGGACGCTGCTGAATCCTGAACGGCTGGCTCCGGCCGGGCTGATAAGCAGAGGGTCCTTAAAGAGGACGCTGATGTAGCTTCGAATCGTATGGACGGATTTGATGTAGCTTCTACGAGGAGGAACATTGGCGTTGATCCTGAGGGACCAGAGCTCGGGGCCTTCCAAGAGAGTGGGTTGCTATTTGGAGAAATCGGCAAATCGAATGACATCATTTCGAGCTTTCTGGTTTCATCAGGGGAGCTGAGGGATGCCGAAAAGATGGTCAGTGTCACAGCCAGGACTCCTCCCAGAGTGGGAGATTTTATTGCCAACATTTTTGATGGCGTAATCGATAGGGCCGATCTAGATAATTCCAGTGCCGTTTAAGTGACGGAGAAGTCCATGCAGCAAGTGATAGTCTTCCCTTGCGTGCTTCTTTTCATTATCAGGCATTATTCGCCATCTTTCTTAACTTTCACATTAATACAGTGTAAAGAGATGTATGACCATGCCATTCTTCGGCTCCGTGGGGAACTTTTTTGCCACGAGAAGGAGCGTAATAACATTGCTTCGAAGATACAGGACTCAGAGTCTCGTGGTGCCTAGAGAGATAAAGAGTTGAGGGAGCTTCAGACCACTTTGGAGGCGGCGCTCGGGGAAAAGGCCGTTCTTGCTGCTCAGGTACTCTGCCTTGCTCATACCCGCCTTTTCACCATGTATTCACACATGTTCTGGATTCATATATTCATCGACTTTCCCTGCTTCATAGGTCGAGCAGAGTAACTTGTGGATTAGTTAGTTGAAAGTGGAGATATCCAGGATGAAAGAGCGAAACGAGATTGTGGCCGGGGAATTGGAGACATCCCAGGATCTTCTCACAGACACTCGCAGGGAGATTGTTACTTCGGCCGCAGCTAAGTCTGAGGCCGAATGAGATGCTGCTACTTATAAGAAGGATGCGACCATGACGCATACAATGGTTCGTTACATGTCCATGGCAGCTGAGCAGAGACTAATTTGAGTTGTCAAGTACGCCAAAGCGGAGGCGAAGAGGGAGACCCTGGAAGAACTCGAGGCCAGAGGCTTCGAGCTGTTTGCCAATCTGGAGGAGGCTCGTGCGTTGGAAGGAAGACTGGCCCTCTTGATTTCCCCTGATAAGGGTGAAGATGATAGTGGCGAGGAATAGTCTCTGAGCCTTTTTTGTATGCCTTTCTTTTTGCTTCATGTGTCCCCCCGGGAAACAAATAGTGTAAAGAAATTTTTTTCTCTTTGCCAATGTATAAAAGGAGCTTTTATCCTGCCAGCTCGTTTCCTTGCTTCTTTGTTTTTGTGTTCCGGCACCGGCCCTTCAGGGCCTTTTTGTGGGATAGACCGGGGGCCCCGAGACTAGCCACGACCCGAGGTTGAATCGATAGTTCCTCCCGAACCGATATTTTTGACGTCGGGGATCTTTCGAGGTCCTTCAATTTTATGAGTTATGTGGGAGCCTGGAATGATTCTTCCTGTGCACTCCCCAAGGAGACGGTGATGTTAACGCGGCCAAAATTAATTGGCCCTCTTGGGCAAGCGAGCAGTTGTCGCTTAGCCTCTATATATTTGCTCATCCGCCCGTCAATCGGCGATTTTGCAGTTTTTGATAAGCATATCTCCTCTACAGAGCCTGACGCTTTATGTGAGTCCTTCCGCTCCCCTACTTCAGAAAGTTTTTGCCTGGATCCTCATCTTCTTCCCCTTATTCTATTGTAATCATGGCCGCCGCTTCGACGGCTGATCCTTGGACGGAGGGGAGTCCTGCTGTGCTCCGCCTTTGGTTGGTACCAGCGGCTCGCCTCCGATATCGGGAGAGTGAGATTCGGGTCTCCTTCCTCAAAGAAGGTTGTCACACCGGGGAGACCTCCCAATGTTCCAGGCCATCGAGAGCATGTGTCGAGGATTATTTCATCGGTGAGGGAGGAAAACCTTGAGATGATTAGGAAAGAATGCAGATGGGGGGAAGGCATGATTTTGCGAGCACCTCCCCCCCGAGGAGAGTATCATGACATACGTTGAGGGGCTCTTGAGTGTGTATATTCTCGTTCTTGTGCCGGGTTCCCTGGACCGGGTCGTGCTTGTTTCTGTAGAAGATATCAAGTAACGTTGGCGTAGGTTCAACCCTTTGTTTGGAGAATAGTGCAGTCGATGGATGTTTTGCTTACAATGCCGGGATAGAATTCACCCTCAGCCACCTCGTGAGGTTGTATCGGCCATTGTGCTATCGGGGCCTGATTGCTCTTCAGCATAGATCCACCCGAGCTTCTATGATCGGCGGCGAGGAGGATGAAGACCGCGGATGGACGAATCGGTTCGTTCGAATCCGGACAACCAATGTTATCCCCGGAGAATTTTTGTCATTCCCTGAGAGATGGAACCTCACACATAAGTGCTTTGTTTGAACTATCTTTTAACTCAGCATAGGGTTGGCCCCGTAACAGTATCTTTCTGTTATTTGTTTATAGAAACTCATTGGTTGCCTGACGAGATCCCTGATTTAGCCAAATGGTCTCTAAGCTAGCATCTTGCTCGGCCTACGATAGGTGCCGGTGGCGAGATCTATCAAAAGGGAGATGGGAGTCGAAGCATCATGGTAGGTGTCTGGCATCTTGCCCCCTCTTGAGGGGCGGCTTCCTTCTTGTTGGATCATCTAATTTATCTGTTGCAGGTGCCGGGAGTCCTTTCGAAGCGAGGTCGAGTCCCCCAAAGGAGGAGGAGAGATTGTTGGCCCCGGGGTCAAGGAACCAAAAAAAAGGAAAGATGCCCCAGGGTGCGAGAAGGCCTGTGGTGAGGCGCCTTCTTTGCAGTGGTTAAGGGGAAGCGATTTGGCCGACCGGTAACCTTCCGAGATTGGTGCATCGTCGGACACTGCTTCGCCCTTCGGCGAGGCTCAGCACTTTGGCCTTATGGTGAGTTCGGTCGCTGTAAGGATGTTTTGGCCCTGCACTCCTCTCTTTTCTTTTTGTTTATCTGGATTTCTTTCTCACGCTTTTGACAGGCTCAAAGCCGAACTGCTTCGTTGCGAGGCCCCATTGCGGGATGCTCGATATAGGGAGAAATCCCTCAGACTTCTTTGTGCGGTAAAGGAAAGTGAGCTCATCTCTTTATGGCGTGAGGTGGACCGGAGTTGGGCTTGGGAGTCACTCTTGAGAAATAGGTATCCTGCATCTCGCACTAGCTTGTATTCCCTTTTTGTTTCACCATCTTGACGTGTTGTTGTTTCAGTCGAAGGATAAGGCGGATGAGCTGGAACAACTCTGGGGCGAGGTTGGCAAAGCTAAACGTGAATTCATCGAGCTACAGGCACATGTGAATGCCCATTATGAGGCCTAAGAGAGGGCTCAGGCTGGGGGCTTCTGCTCTTGAGGCGCAAATTCAGGTTGCCCGTGCGAATGATTTTGCTTGGGCAAAGATGAACGTGAAACTTTCATCCGAGCTTTCAAGGGCGAAAACCGAGGTGGTGAATGTCTCGGCCGAGGTTGTGATGAATAATACTAGGAGGGCAGGACAGAAAATGGCAACTTACGAGAAGTTCTGCCGCTGCTAAAGCTGAGTTGCAGAAGACCCTCGATCGTGCCAACAATAGCAAGGAGTACGTGAGGTGCATATCCCGGAGGGAAATCTTTGAGGAGATTCATGCCAGGGGCTTTGATCTCTCGGGGGAGTTCGAGCAAGCCAAAGGAGAGGAGTACGATGCCAAGTTCCTACTGTCCGATGCTGAGGACGATGAAGAGGAGACCGCCGGGCTATAACTGTCAGAAGAAAGCGGAATGATCATTCCCTGCCTTCTTTGTTGTGTATATATAGCTTTCATCATATGATGCAGGTTGAGGTTGCAATTCATCGTCAATATGAAGCAATAAGAGGGGGAACCCCACAACTTGTATCTTCTGTATTTCTGCTCGTTGGAGTTTCAATTGGGTCAATTCGATCCCGGATTTGCCGTTAGGCTTGCATGCTTTAACCGTCTTCGGGTTCAGTCTCCGAGTCGGGATCCGACTTGAGCTTAATTTACCGTCGAGTTTTGTATTTGTCTAGGCTGGCGATGATGGTTTTTATTTCTTTCCCTTGGGCATTTGGTTGTTTCAACTATTTTGGGTCCAGTCTCTGAGTCGCATTGTGATTCGAGCTTTAATTGACCCTTAAGTATTTTTAGACCGACGATAGAGCCTCTTACACTATTTTGGTCGTTGAGACCTTTCAATATATGGCCCGGAGGCTTGCATAGTTAACTATTTTGGATCTGGTCTCTGATTCGAGCTCATTTTATTCCTCAAGTTGTCAATGTTTTAGCTGGCGACAATGGCTCTTACGTTATTTGGTCATAGAGACCTTTTAATATGTGTCCCAGAGGCTTGCTTAGCTGGCGATAATGGCTCTTATGCTATTTTTGCCCGTGGGCTTTTTGTAGGCTTTGTTTTCCGCTCGTTAAGGTCTTTTGAAAGATTTTTGCTTTACCCGTCGACGGTTCTGGAAGAACCTCGATTTCAAGTCATTATCGACGATGTTTCAAGCACCTTAGAAGGTTCATAGCTCATAGGCTGAGTAGGTTGAAGCCTTTGTGATTTGGAGCTGACACGGTCGAAGCTCGTTTTTGCCTGTTGAGGAAAGCCTATTTTAATCGATTCTTTTCGAAGTATATTCGGAGTAGTGGTCTGCGATTTTTGTTTAGCGATGGTCGGGTGTCCTCGAGTCGCGTTAGTTTGGCTGTACCAGTCATTTTGACCGTAGTCATATGTGTTTGGCCAAAGCCATTTTGATCCGGAGTGGTTCAGGCATCTACACCGAGGGTATGCCCTTTCGGGACTCTTACAAATGCAACGTATAGCCTGAACTTCGGGATTTTCATGCCTGTTGAGGTCTTACAGTTTTTGTAATGTAGAATAGATCTGGTTACACCGAGTCTCCCTGCTAGGGGTCTTACAATTTCGGGTTTTCCAGCGCATGGCGATTGGCAATGAATGACAGTCTTCGAGTCATCGAATTTGTTTAAGCATGAAGACCGCTTTTCGTGAGCTCAAAGTTGCCTTGTGGGGGCTTTATGAGCCCGGAGTTCCGACCCTAGGGTCGTGCGGGTGTTGAATTGCTGATGCTAAGTCTCCGAGTATCTCGGGACGTGTTTGGTGGAGAAGCCCCTGTCGGGGGTATACTTGAGACTTCCTTGTTTGGAGAATAAGTTGTTGAAAAGATATCCTTTTATTGCTTGGTGTAGACATACATTGTTTCATTGTCGTGAGCTCGGCTCGTGCGGGATCGACTTCTTGGACCATTTGATTCGGTACATAATTCCCTATCGAGACTTAGTCTGCCGTTTCCTGGTCCTCCCGAGGGGACAGTGCCCTTAGAAGAAGATCATCCCTCGTCGTTAAACTTTAGAAGAAGGCCAGCGACCTTATTGGATCCTTCTTTGGGGATACACTGCTCTGCTAATAATTTTGCTGACGAGGCCCTCTTCGGGGCGAATGTCCGATTGAGGGGAAAGAGCGTGGCGGGCCCTTTTTTAGAGCCTAGGAATCTCCAGTAGAGTTAGAACTTTTGAATATCCTGGCCTGTTGTCTGCATATAGGTTAGTGAAAAAATAACAAGGGAGTAAAGCAATTCTTCCTCACCGCGGGATGTATAGGCAATATTTTGAGATTTGGTATGTTCCTACTCTTTTGAGTCATGAGTCCCGATACATCCCCCCGCTGTGTCTTATCAGGCTTGGCCGAAGATGTGGTTTGCTTAACCTTTGATCCTTCCGAGGGTGGGGGCATTGATGTCGGCAACGCACCAGATGGTGAAGAATTTCCTCTTGTCGCATATCGTTCTCTGTAGACTTATCTTATCCTGCCCTTTGCAAGGGGTTTCATGCTTTTGGCGAAATGGGGCCGATGCCGTCTCTGGGTGGTGTGCCGGTGGTCACCTGAATAATACGTCCGTGCTTTGCGCCTCATCCGGTGGTACAGAGCTCGACGTCCCGACCCGAGCTCAGACGGGCCGTATCAAGAGAATGGTCTTTGTGGCGATTTGTCATTTGGAATTCGTCCGGGATTTGGGATACGGGAGCAATTTGGTCCGTTAGTTCAGACCGCCCCACTGACTTTGGTCCGACATCGTTGTTGTACGTGACCGAACCACCTGAATTCACGAACACATGTTTTATTAAAGATAAATCAAATGAAGTAGAGGGTTACCAATGCGTCACTATGACGCCGGGGCGGAGCCTCGGTGCCCTTTCCCTTGGTTGTAAGGGTGTCCTCCAAAATTTTTCCCTAGGCCCGCTTTGCCCTGACGGTGAACATTTTCACTTCCCATGTTATGAGTCCTCGGAGGGTGTTGCCGCTTCTTCACTGTCGTGGTAATACATCGTGGCTTGTTCACTTCATCCTTCCCGGTTGCCTTCCTTCTTAGGGCTGGACTCGAGCCTGACCGCTCGATGGTACTCGGCGGTGATTTTTATTGAATAACATGGTTGTCGTCCCTCTAAGCTGGTGGCCATTTTTTACCCCATGGCCATGCACACCCTGCGGTTCTCGCGCCAGGTTGTGGTTCCTTTGAAAGGGTCTTGGTCAAATAGGTCTGAGTCATTCGACGTCCCTAGTTTCGCTTATGGTGATCATGATATTTGGTATAGCTATGTTGAAACCGTACTCTGCTGGGCAGGGTTCCTCTGCCGGCTGTGCCTCGTCAGATCCGGTTCCACTGAAGGTTCCTCGAGGATGTTGCCCTCGTACCATTTCCCTACCGTTGCGAGGTAGGTTGCATCTTGTGGCGTTCTTCCCATTCGCGGCGTATGGATGGTACCTCTATCTGTTTGGCATTAGTTTCTTTGCTGGGAGCCTGCTTGGGTATACCGGGCCTATAGAGGCTCCCGAACGATTATCCGTGGCCCTGATTCGTGGCCGGTGCCGGGTACGGGCATAGACCAGGTCTCGGCTGGGTATCTAACTAAGCATCATTTGAAAAGACCTGGAGTCATCGGGCATGCTTCATTTAAACTTCGGGCAAAGGCCTAGGTTGTCCGGTCATCTGAAACTAGGAGCGATATCATTCGTCCTATCAGGGAATGAGACGCGACTTCTTGTGGTGTTTCACTCTCTCTTTGTTCGTCCTTAGGTGTGTCGGGCTCTTCTATTACTGCTTCGATGGCATCGGTGTGTGCTCCTGCAGAGGGATCTGCTGATATGGTAAGCGAGTTTATGAGGTCAGGCGCTAGGCTGCAGTACCACATCATGGTTCCTTTTGAGAGTGTTTCCTCGAACTTCTTCGATGGGGCAGACTCGAACTCATCATTTTAAAGGTCGCTGCCTTTTTCCGCGCATGTGCAAGCGGTGGTGAACTCGTTGGGATCCGAGGCACTATCACAACTAGGGAGTTTCGGTGTTCCGAACTTCTGTGAAGTGGGTTCCGGGACCGCTTCCCCGGGAGATATTTGTTGCACGAACCTCCATGAACTTGACTCGATTCTCTTAGAGAGATACTCCAGCGCAGTCGTTGTGGCGGGGTCTGTTATCGATCCGTTGTCACTTGATCTTTTGGGTAATTATTCGGCGTAAGAAGCCGTTTCTGGCGCTACTGTGCTGGGGATCCCTGTATATCTCTGCAACTGAGCGATAACCAACTGCTGTGCCTGCAATATTTCAAAAATGTCATGAAGACTAACTTCCTGTGTTTCCCAAGCTGGGTTTTGTTGGGCTTCCTTTTGTTGATATACTGAATGCTCCCATCAGTATGAGAAGTTTCGTTGACTTGCTGTGCGTCTTGTGAGTCCGTGTCCGCTAGAATCGGTCCAGACACATTATCGGGATTCTGTAGTGGTGCTTCGGTGGCCGAGATAGCCACGCCATTTTCCCCATGATTCTCGTGGTGGTCCTTCTCGACTCCGTTTACCGAGCCAGACATTTTGACCTGAAATCAAAAGATCTTTGGGAAAGAAAAGGTGTGAAAGATAATGTGCGTTTGCGCAATGAAACTAGCAAGAAAATAATCACTATTATTTTTAGCCCCACGGTAGGCACCAAACTGTTTATCGTGAAAATGGTAACAACAACTAAATTTGTAAATGGGATTCTAAAAATACATGGTATATTCCCGAGCTAGTTGTTAGAGCAGTTGATGCTAATAATATGGAGTTTAATGATGAAATGCAAGACAAAACGAGACAGTAATCGAACCGAAGGGCTTGCTGCCCGGATACGAGTCTGGTCTATGGGGGACCTCGAGGTCAACGTCAGGGTCGAATTCGAGCTAGCGAGGATAGTCGGGGATGGGATAACAGTTGAAGATATAATTAAACAAGGCTCTTTACGCCAATACTAAGCTATGTGATGAAGAACAAGTAAGAAAGCAATGGATATTAAGGTAACCTCAGGCCAGTGAGAACAAACAAGTTAGAAAAAGAGAGAGAGAGAGAGAGAGAGAGAGAGATTATTGCACTTGAGGAGAAATGGAGCAACATTAGTCCCTTACAAAGTTGCATGGATTCCCCTTATAGAGAAGAGGGTATACCATATAGTACAAAGTCTATTGAATGTAAAGACATGGGGATGGGACGGCTAGGCATGGTACTAGTGCTTATTGACTCTAGCCACTTGCCTCGAGAATCACCCATCTTTGTAACCTTCGTTGGGTCGCAGACAGATTCCTTATCCTCGGAGTCTCTGCAGGGTCGCGAACGATCCTCGAGGGAGGGAGCTTCGATCGTGATCCTACAGCCTCGAGATGATGACATGACTTTTTGAATGTACCTTAATGGCGGGAAATAGACCCCTCTGATTTCACTGCATATAGTAAACTTGCCACATTAGGAGGGGGGAGTTAATCATTGTCCACTAAATTTATTAATTAACTAGGTAATGTCCCGCTATTTGATAATTAATCAATTACCCGTATAATTAAGAATTATCTCAAATTATCTAAAAATACTACTCATTTTTAATATACTTTATACATCATACTATAACGTCCATATGGTACCTTGTATGGTACTAGCCCATAATCATCGGGTATTATCACTCGACCCGTATTTTATCCCAAATTGGCCACTTTCAACGAAACTCATCTTCTTTAATTCGTGTACCCTTTATCCTTCTTGAAACTCAGTAATACTTGTTATAATTAGCATAAATATGTTAACCTCAAGATAATCTCATCCCCGAGACTACGTCGATTAACTGAAGACAAAACTTTTAACATACGAAAACGTGAGATGTAACATCCTTCCCCACTTAGAAATATTCGTCCTCGAATAATCAACTCCCCGGGATCTATGTAAATTTTGGTAGGGTCGCCCTTGTAACAACACTACTACCAACTCTCCCTATAGAAGCTTAATAATCCAATGCCACACAGGACCACAATCATCAATAACGACAATGGCCTCACGCGACAAATGACAATAACTAACACAAGAATCCATACACGTACCTTATAGTTGTGATGTACCAGTCGGCTCATTCTCTGGAGGAGGAAATAAGTAAGGATATCTAGACTTTATGTCTTCTTCGTCCTCCCAAGTTATTTCTTCCATATTGTTGTTCCTCCAAAGTACTTTCACGGAGGCTACCTCCTTATTCCGCAGCTTGTGGATTTGTCGGTCTAGGATGGCAACCGGAATTTCCTCGTATGACAAGTCCTCTGTAATTTGTACATCATCCGTGGGCACCACTCGGGTAGGATCTCCAATGCATTTCCGTAACATAGATACGTGAAAAATCGGATGAACAGACTCCAATTTCGAGGGCAATTCTAACTCATAAGCTACTTGGCCCACTCCCTGAATGATCTTATAAGGCCCAATATACCGGGGACTAAGTTTGCCTTTCTTGCCAAACCTTCTCACACCCTTCATAGGTGACACCTTTAAGAATACCCAGTTATCAACCCCGAACTCTAAATCTCGTCACCGCACGTCAGAATATGACTTTTGACGACTCTGAGCTGTCAACAGTCGATCCCAGATCAATTTTACTTTTTCTATGGCCTGCTGAACCAGGTCTGGCACATGTAACCCAGATTCTCCAACATCAAACCAGCCTATAAGAGATCTATACTTTCGTCCGTAAAGAGCTTCGTATGGAGCCATATGAATACTGGAATGGTAGCTATTATTATATGCGAACTCAATAAGTGGCAGATGATCATCCCAGCTACCTTTGAAGTCTATTACACAAGCTCGTAACATATCCTTTAGTGTCTGAATAGTACGCTCAGCCTGTCTGTCTATCTGGGGATTAAATGCTGTACTAATACTTACTTGAGTCCCCAATCCTTTTTGGAAGGACCTCCAGAAGTTAGCTGTAAATAGAGCTCCTCTATCCGAGATAATAGATACAGGGACACCATGCAGTCGTACTATCTCCTTAATATAAAGCCTTGCATAATCCTTTGAGGAATATGTAGTTCTAACGGGCAGAAAATTGGATGACTTTGTAATCCTATCAACAATCACCCATATCGAATCGAACTTACGCTGGGTACGAGGTAAGCCTATGATGAAATCCATATTGATTACTTCCCATTTCCAAGTCGGAATCTCCATAGCTTGTAATAACCCACTGGGTTTTTGATGCTCAATCTTAACCTGCTGACAGTTAGGACACTAAGCAACAAACTCCGCTATATAACTCTTTCCTGACATCATGATACATCTTTGTCGCTCCTGGATGGAAAAAATAAAGAGAATAGTGAGTTTCTCCCATAACCTGCCGAGGCATCCCTGCAACATTAGACACACATAATCGCCCTTGATATCTGAGGACCCCATCTTTGGTAATTTCAAACAATGTCTTTTCCTTTTGAGGGGTGGTATCCCTATAATGAACTAATACAGGATCCTCGTACTGGCGTACCTTTACTTCAGTTACTAAAGAGGATGTTGCCGTATCCTGAATAGTAATTCCAATATCACTTGAGTCTAGTAACTGAACTCCAAGACTAGCCAGCTGATGAATGTCATGGGCTATTCCCCTCTTTTCTGACTGTAAATATGTCAGGCTACCCATAGATCTATGGCTGAGGGCGTCGGCTACTACGTTCGCCTTCCCCGGATGGTATAAAATATCAACATCAGTCTTTAAGTAGCTCCAACCTTCTCCTTTGACGTAGATTTAATTCCTTTTTCTTGAAGATGTACTAGAGGCTCTTATGATCTGTATAGATATCAACATAAATGCCATACAAGTAGTGCCTCCACATCGTTAGTACATAAATTACCGCGGCTAACTCTAAATCATGGGTCGGGTAATTCTTCTCGTGCTTTCTTAGTTGTCTATAAGCATAAGCCACAACGTTACCATGTTGCATTAGCACACAATCCAACCCAACGGCTGAAGCGTCACAATAGATAACATAACCATTACTCCCTTCTGGAAGCGTTAGAACCGGTGTTGACGTTAATCTGTCCTTTAATGCCTGGAAACTCCGCTCACAAACATCTGTCCATTGAAACTTTGCTCCCTTCTAGGTCAACTCTATTAAAGGTGCTGAAAGGGAAGAAAATCCCTCTACATATCTCCTGTAATAACCTACCAAACCGAGAAAACTACGAACCTCCATCGGTGTTGTGGGTCTAGGCCAAGTCTTTACTGCCTCAATCTTTTGTGTATCCACCCGGATGCCTTCACCCAAAATAACATGCCCAAGGAAGGCTACAGAGTTCAACCAGAATTCACATTTAGAGAATTTTGCATACAACTTCCCTTTTTGTAGAACTCTGAGCATAGTATGCAGATGATCAGCATGCTTAGCCTCTGAACGAGAATACGCCAATACATCGTCAATAAATACAATTACGAACATATCTAAAAAGGGCCTGAACATACTATTCAACAAATCCATAAATACTGCTAGGACATTGGTCAAACCGAACGACATAACACGAAGCTCAAAGTGCCCGTATCTGGTCCTGAATGTTGTCTTCGAAATATCTTCATCCTTAACCCTTACCTGATAGTACCCAGACCTCAAGTCTATCTTTGAAAAATACTTGGCACCTTGCAACTGATTAAATAAATCATCAATCCTTGGGAGTGGGTACTTATTCTTAATCGTCACCTTATTCAACTGTCTATAATCAATGTACATCCGTAAGGAACTATCTTTCTTCCTCACAAATAACACAGGTGCTCCCCACGGGGATGTACTAGGTCTGATAAAGCCTTTTTCAAGCAAGCCCTTTAGTTTCTCTTTTAACTCTTTAGCTCTACAGGGGCCATTCTATATGGAGGAATAGATATTGGATGAGTATATGGTAGTAGGTCAATGGCAAACTCAATTTCTCGCTCTAGCGGAAGACTCGGAAGTTCATCGAGAAACTCATTAACCACTGGAATGGACTGAATGGTTGGTGACTCTACTTTCATATCCTGAACCCGAACTAAGTGATAAATATAGCCCTTACTAATCATTTTCCTTCCCTTGATATAGGAAATAAATCTACCTCTTGGCGACGCCGTATTACCTTTCCACTCCAAAACAAGCTCCCCTGCAAATTTAAATCGGACTATCTTTGATCTACAATCAATGTTGGCATGACAAGAAGCCAACCAATCCATACCCATTATAACATCAAATTCTACCATATCTAACTCGATTAAGTCTGCTATGGCATATCAACCATGAACTACTATTATACAACCCCTATATACTTGCTTAGTTATCACTGAGTCCTCAACAGGCGTAGACACGTCAAAAGGTTTAACCAATTCAGGTTTTATTTCAAACTTACTAGAAACCAACTGAGTAACGTATGATAAGGTGGAACCCAGATCAATCAGTGCATATACATCATTTGAGGAGACTGATAATATACCTGTAAAAACATCAGGCAATAACTCCTGGTCATGTTATCCTGCCAATGCATAAATATCGTTCTGAGGACTGCTCGAGCTAGATGCTCTGCCTCTGCCTCTACCATGACTCATTGGTGCTTGTGGACCTTGCCTGTGGGGGCATACTGATGATGATGAACCAGCTATAGATCCCGCTTGCTGAGCTATGCTTGCATCACCTCTCATCGGATAATCCCTCATAACGTGGCCCTGATAACCACAAGTATAACAAATACCTAATCCCTTACGACACTGCCCGGTATGCTGCTTACCACATTGAGCACATCATGGCAAGGGAAACCTCATCTTACTTGACTCACCCCTATACTGAGAACTTGAGGCCCTGAATTCTGACCAGACCCTGAATATGTGGAATAATCAAATCTCTTACCGCCAAACTGAAGGGGCACGCTAGCCGATGGCTAGGTTGGATACCTTGGGTACTGTTGCCTCTGACCACCTCGAAACTCATCAAAAGGACTCGAAGACCTCGTTCTCTTATTCTGGGATCTATCATGCTCATGATCAGCCCTCTATTTCTGCTTATGCTACTCTACACCCTGAGCGTAGCGAATACGAGAAATATCCATGTCTAGCTGAAGTGAGACTGATATACAATCGTTAAGCATGTGAGGCTCTTATCCCATCACGAACCGGTGAACCTGATCCTCCATCTTAGATACAATAGTGGGTGCATACCTAGCCAACGAATCAAACTGAATATTGTACTCCCGAACACTCATGTACCCTGCCGAAGGGTCAAGAACCTATCAACTCTGGCCCGTCTAAGCTCTGGTGGAAGATAATGATGAAAAAAAGCTTCTGTAAACTCCTTCCATACTACTGGAGGGGCATTCTCACCCCTGAACAATTCCCAAGACTCGTACCAGTTAACTGCAACATCTCGGAGTCTATAGGAAGCTAGCTTAACTGACTCTATCGTAGTGGCCTTCATTACCCTTAATGTCCTCTTCACTCTATCAATAAATGCCCGAGGGTCCTCGTTTGGATCTGAGTGAATACCAGAGGGTCTAAATTAATGAAGTCAAGAACCCTCGCACTAATGGACCTATCTGCATGACCAATACCTATTTCCTGATGCCGAGCCTGTGCGACTACTAACCAGGTTAATAACTGAATAACATCTCTCATCTCCTGACCCGGTACATCTGGCTGAGGAGCTGGATGTACATGGGCGGACGCTGGAGCTGGTGCTCCTTGGAACTCTTTTGGAAAGGGCGGGGTATGTGAAGTTTGAGATGGAATCTCACTATGAGACTCTTCCCGAGCCCTAGTAATTCGTGGAACTCGATGAGTAGTTTCTCCAGCCACGGACTTTCCCTTCTGGGCGGCTGTTGTCTTTGGAGACATTGCTAAAAATATAACATGTCGTTAGGAACATGAATCCTTATATTACACGATCTAAGATAAGAAGAGAGGATAACATCCAATATGTCCTGTAGCCTCCTGTTTATAAGTGTGGTGCACAACACACCCATAAACAAGACTCTACTAGACTCGATCTATAGACAACCCTAGGACAGAACTGCTCTGATACCACTTTTGTCACGTCCCAAATCGATGGGCCGCGACGGGTTCCCGAGTCCTACCTGTCAAGCACCCCTAAGCATGCGTCTAAGTTATAAACCTGAATAACATCTGCTAAATTACAAGAATTATATACATGAAGGAAACCTGCCCAAAAAGGCATACATACATATACGTGCAACATGCGTAGGCCCAGATGACAAGGCTGCTATAGACAACTATATACCTCAAAATTCGAAGCTGGCAAGGTCACATACAATTCAACTAGACATACTATCTATAGACCTCTAATAGAAATATAACTGTACAAAGATAGGACTGAGCCACGTAATACCCATTTATATATATATATACACACACAAACATACTATACCAAAATCGAAAGCAGCTCCGAATCAAGTGGAGCACGCCAACTCTCGCTGATCAAGGATCTTAAGAAGGGGGACCGTCATTTTGCCTACCTGCACCTGCGGGCATGAAATGCAGGCCCCGTAAAATAGGGCGTCAGTATGAAAAATGTACCGAGTATGTAACGCATGAAAATCAGTACGTATAAGACATAGATGGTACATGGAATAAAGAAATCCATCTTCAAATCTGAATAACTTTGTAAATTCTGAAACATTTATAATGTCATGCATGTGTGTATAAATGCTGTGTCAGGCATAGGTATGGTGTACATAATATCATCAAGCCACTAAGGGCATCCCATCATATCGTCTCGGCCACTGTGGGCAACATCATCAACATATACTAACTAATCAGGTGGTGGTGCATATATAACGCCGTAACCTTTTTCCCGTATCCCATATACATAAATATTTACATATAAATACGCGTATATTACACCGTCTAGTCATGGGCCAATGTACATGCATAAATGAATAAAACACATGAAAATATGTTAAAAATCTCAATATTCTTTTCAGATAAACTTTATCAACTACGTATTATTTTGAGACCCATGAACAGAAGATATAACAATATGTCACATGGGGAATCAAGAACACAGAGACCCCTAGTATTTCTATGAATAGAGTCGTTTATGAAAAATGTGCATTTGCTCATTTCTTCTGTATAACTTGGACCATGCCAAAAAGAAAGAAGGGATGTCCTTAACATACCTGAGTCGATTCTCTTGAGAAAGATTACACCGTACTCCCTTAATATTGCAAAATCTCACGTTAATTTGAATTTTTGAAAGCTTGGGAGTAGCTTATGTGATATGCAATACACATTTTCATATTAGAAATGCTTTTGACGTGCTTTCTCTATTAGAAAAGCTTGCTAGACTTAGAAGCAAAATTTCCCTAATCTTGATGAATCCTTTCAGAATAGGTGTAGGGAATGATTTCAATATTTGAGATTGTTATTCTTATTTAGGTGGGCCCCTCATGAAATCCATCTCTTTTATTAGTCATTTAGAAGGTTTAAGTAAGTTGGGGGGGGGGCATTATCCACTAAATTTATTAATTAATTAGGTAATATCCCGCTATTCGATAATTAACCAATTACCCATATAATTAAGAATTATCTCATATTACCAAAAAATACTACTCATTTATAATATACTTTATACATCATACTATCACGGCCATATGATACCTTGTATGGTACTAGTCCATAATTATCGGGTATTATCACTCGACCCGTATTTTATCCCAAATTGGCCACTTTCAACGAAACTCATTTTCTTTAATTCGTGTACCCTTTATCCTTCTTGGAACTTACTTAATGCTTGTTATAATTAGAGTAAATACGTTAACCTCAAGATAATCTCATCCCCGAGACTACGTCGATTAACTGAAGACGAAACTTTTAACGTACAAAAATGCGAGATGTAACAAATGCGCCGGGATCTTCAAGCTTTGGATCCATCAAGTGCACAATGGCACTCACTTGATGAGTCATTTTTATGGTCTCACAATCTATAAATCTCTTTTTAGTTACCAAGTCTTTCATAAACTTGGCATATCCCAGCTTTGGCTCAAGAGCTTCCACCAAAGGCACATTGATCGACAAGATTTTTATCATCTCAATAAACTTCTTGAATTGATTTTCATTCTTTTTCTTTGCAATTCTTTAAGGGTAAGGTGGAGGAGGCCTTGGAAAAGGAGCCTTGGATTTAGGCATTACCGTTTCCGGTATTTCTATCACGTGTTCCCTAGACGGGTTCACGTCATTTTGAGTCTCCTCCTCATTTTCATGAATATCTATTCTCACCTCACCATTCAAATTCTCTTCACTCACCTGCTCATCAACTATTGGATCATCGTCATTTTGCACTTCAACATCATCACTCACAACTTTCTTTTGCTTGGAGGTACTTGCTTTACCACCTCTATCTCTCCTTGTAGTTACCGCCATAGTGTGGCCCATGTTGTTCCCTACCTTCGAGTTTACTTCCGTGTCAGTGCCCTCTTAGGTCAAATGTTCAAAGCTATTGAAATCTGGCCAAGTTGGACCTCCAAGTTGCAGATAGAAGTATTATGGGATGCCAATTGGGCATAAGAGTCAGCGTTTTTCTTCATCATTTGCTCAAACATTGACTCAATATGTCCCTTCTCATTGTTGGACGAGCTAGGACCTTGGGATGGAAATGGAGGCAGGTTGTTTGGTTGTTGAAACATTGGAGGCCTTTGAAAGCCCTGCCCTTAACTACCTTGATTACCGTTATTCCAACCCCCTTGGTTGTTGTTGCCACCCCAATTGTTATTGCCACCCCAATTCTGGTTGTTGTTCCCCCAATTGTTTGAGTTGTTGTTGTTATTGTTCCAATTTCCTTGGCCTTGGTTGCCCCAATTCTGATTATTCCCTTGTGATCTCCATTGTTGATTTTGGAGCATTGCCCCGTTGTCCTTGATAGTTGTTGGCATACAAAACTTCCTCACTTTGATCATTATACGAGTCATCTTGGTTGTAGCCACTTCCACTTTGCTCATATTGATCTTGATTGCTTTGTATTTGTTGACCACGCTATCTCCTTTTGTTTACCATTATATTACACCTTCCATGGCATTCACTTGTTTTGGCCCCTGTACTTGTTGCAATTGAGCTTTGGCCAACTGGTTCATGGTTGTAGTTAACTTGGCTATTGCTTGGCCATGGTCACAGAGCTCTTTGTGTAGGTGAATGACATTGGGGTCAACTTGTGGCACATTAGCTCGACTTTGCCACGCCGAGGAAGTATCAACCATCTCATCAAGTATATCACACGCCTCAACATAAGGAGTGTCCATAAAGTTTCCTCCAACAAGTTGGTTAATTACACATTGGTTGGTAGTGTGATGCCACGGTAGAATGTTTGCTGGATCATTGCTTCAGTCATGTCATTGTTTGGACATTCTTTCACCATCGTCCGATACCTTTCCCAGATCTTATGAAGTGGTTCATTTGGCTCCTGTTTGAAGGCCAAGATCTCATCTATCAGTGTCGCTATATGGCCCGGTGAGAAAAACATGGCTATAAACTTGTCGGCCAACTCATCCCACATGGTTATGGAATGGTTGGGGAGTCTTTCGAGCCAGTCCAAAGCTTTCCCTCTAAGTGAAAAGGGAGCAATCTCGGTCTCAATGCATCCTCCGACACATTTGTCTGTTTGATTCCCCAGCAAGTATCCACGAAGCCCTTTAGATGTTTATATGCATTCTGATGGGGAGCGCCTATGAAGTAACCTCTTTGCTCCAATAAAGTCAATATGAAATTTGTAATCTGGAAATTGCCCTCTAGGATTCGGGGTGGGACAATTGCACTTGCGTAACCTTCATTTGGAAGCACCTGAGGAGCTGCTCGCGGAGGAGTTGAGGGAGGGTCTGGAATGTTTTCATTGGCCTGGTGGCCTCTTCTTTGAGCTTGGGGTACTAGAGTCACCTCATCTTCAGCATTATCATCTACCTCCTCCCGTCGAAGAACATTTCCGAGAGGATCATTATTTGTCATTTTGTACCTGAATCGATTAACTTACACAACTTAGTAAAATAGAAGGAAAGAAAAATAATACACGCAACTAGTTAGATAGATAGCCAAAACTGTTAAACTCCCTGGCAACAGCGCCAAAAAGTGATCTGCTCCGACCCTACACCACTATATAATGGCGAGGAGTGGTCGATGCAGCTTTTATCCGAAAGGTCAGGATCGATATCCACAGGGAGTTAATATTGGTTGGGGGTTGGGTTTCTATCTAATCTAGCTATGCGTGTTGCTTTTAATTGCACTTCTAATCATCATTGGATTTGTTTCTATTATACTTTTAATGCCATTGATTGCTGAAAGTAATCTAAGTACAATATTTTTGTTGGTTGTTTTCAAGGATTAAAAGGGACTAGGGTAGTGACTTCAACCTAGGTGGATATCTAACGGGTATCAAGAATTCAAGGCAAGCTTGTTATGATTAAGGATGTAATATAACCATCACACATAAGTGCTCACTCTATATCTCTCGGTAGTTTGAGTGACTTTGTTCAATTTGGCTTTCTCAAGTCCAAATGGGTGTTCATGCATAACAAATGACGTTGGCTCAAGTCGAGTATTACTATCTCTAGGTTTAACCCTTTAATTGGGGCTATCAATCTCTTGAGTGCACCCCAATTCCTTGTTAGCCTAATTTTTCTAGACTTAGTCCCTCTTTCTCAAGAAGAGTCTAAGTCATAAAGACACGAATCACTGTTTGCAATTACCAATTCTACAATTAAAGCATGAATAAAGCTAAATATCCCTAATCCATAAACAATTAAGCCCTGAAATTCAAGACCCATTAAATATCCATACTAGGGTTTGGTCACAACCCTAGCTAATGGGTTTAGTTACTCATAATCAAGGTAGAAATCAAAGATAGAGATGAAATATAAGCTATAAAAGTTGATTACAAGAACAAAATCTAAGAATATAAGCTAAAGCTACTCTAAAATTACTCTAAATAGTAAAGTACGACTGTTCACGAGCTCACTAATACAAAAGATAACCTAAAAATGCGAAAAGATCTATTTATACACAGCTGAAATTACTGGACAAAAATACCCCTACAGAGGTTCCGCTATCAGCGAAATACTGGACGCCTCAGCGCATGGACTTTCGCGGCCATGCAAAAACAAGCGCGGACTGCGTTTCTTCAATTTTGGACTTGGACTGGGCTAGGATTCGCGGATAGCGTAAAGTCTGTTGTATCCACACTGGCTTCTATCGCGGCCGCGTAAAATGTTCGCGGACCGCATTCCTCAATTAGGTTCCACTTGCTAAGTTTCTGAACCTCTTTCACGCCCTCAGCGGAATTTGCACCGTGTCCACACTAGGTAACTTCGCGGCCGCATAATTTAGACGCGGTTAGCTGGAGTGTTAGCACTTGGTTACAGCTTCTCTGAACATCACTTTCGCTACAACATATTTTAATCGCCTCAGTGGAGGGTCATACACGTCCGCGTAATAATAGCGCTGGCAGCGCTCCAGTTCCATTCTTTGGGCTTGTGCAATTTCGACTCCTTTATGAATTCATTTTGGCTTCTTTGCCTCATTTTGACCAAAACCTGCAAGTAAGCATCTTAAGTTAGTTTTTGGGGATACTTTACACAATTTTGATCCAAAACCTAAGCAAAAGAGAGCATAAGATAGGTTAAAATCCATAATTATCAGTTACCTCTTTCTTACCAAACCTATTTTTGAGCTCTGCTATCAGTCATTTCTTTTGCCTTGCCGGAGGGATGTTTGGATCCAGACTCAGTTTGTGGACTTACACATCCAACAAAATACCTATCATATCTGAATGTGACCAAGAAAAGTAATTATGATGACCTGATATTTCATTTTGAGTATTAGCCCTTAATTCTATATTCCGAGACCTATGTTATCTTTGTTTGATATTTCTTGGGTTACGTGCATGATCTGTGTCACTACTTACTAAGTTTTTATGCAAAAAATTTGAAGAAAACATGAAATTTGGCTTTAAAAACAACTTGAGTTGACCACGATCAACATTTTGTGAAAACGACCTTGAATCATTGTTTTGATGATTCCGGTAGGTCCTTATCGTGACTTTGAACTTCGGCGTATGCCGGGAATTGAAATTTGAGGTCCCTAAATTGATTAGACTGATTTTTTCGAAAACTAGCATCTTTGAAAGTTGAAAAAATTACTAAGTTTGACTGTAAGTTGACTTCTTAGCTAACGGGTTCGAATTATGATGTTGAAACTTGGAATAGGTCAGTATCACTATTTGAAACTTGTCTACACAATTTGGTTCAATTCAGAATTGATTTGACATGATTCGGATATATAAATGTGATTCTAGTGTTCTTGAGTTTCACTTTGAAATATCATTTGTTTTGAGGATTGATTCATAGATTTAGATGTTATTTTGTGCACGACCATGTTTTTGGAGCCCAAAGGGCTCGAGTGAGTTTCAGACATGTTTCGGATGAGTTTGGTAAGTGTGAAGATAGTTGGTGCACTTTGTTGTTGGTGTTCTGCTGCTGATCTCGAATTTGCGATTCTGGCTTGCGTGCCTCAATTTGCGAACAATTGTTCGCATTTGCAAGAACGGGATGGACTGGTGACCTCGCAATTGCAAGGAAATTTATAGCATTTGCGAACTATCAAAGGTCGTATTTGCTACTCAGTGTATTCTTGAGCCTACTTCCCAATTGCGATGATGCTAGTTACATTTGCGAGGGGGAGGGGTCATCGCATTTGTGATCATTATGTCACATTTGCGACTCCTGTAGCTCTAAGGCAGAGTTTCCATTTGCGACCCTTGTCTCACAATTGCGATGTTCACGATTGCAAACAAGACTTCTCAATTGCCACATCTGCAGCTGTATAAAAGAGGGGAAATATGAGATTTAGCTCATTTCTCACCATTTCTCAACCCTAAACACTCTAGAGGTGATTTTCCAAGAGGCTTTTCTTCCCAAATTCATTGGTAAGTGACTTTATTCCAATTTCTTTCAATTACCCATTACATTTCATGAGATTTCAACATCAAATTTTGGATTTTCATGGTAGAAATTAGGGATTTTGGTAGAATTGAGGATTTTTGTAAAATTGAGATTTAGACCTCGAATTGAGGTCGGATTTCGAAACAAATCATATAACCGAGTTTGGGGGTAAATGGATAATCACGTTTCAGCTCGAATCTCGGGTTTTAACCAAGCGTACCCGGGGTTGACTTTTGTTGACTTTTTTCAAAATGTTCAAAATTGAACCCTTTTCATTTGTGGGTAGTTTCTAAAGCTTATTTTGAATCATTTTGTCAATAATTTGCTAGAACGTATATGCAAAGTGACGAGTGTATATGTGCAGTCATGATACTTACTTCATGATGTTTCTCGTTTCAAGCCTTAATTGCTACAATGCTTATTTGATTTCCATGCCATAATTGTTAATTATCATTTAGTTATCATTGTATTAAATTATCCATCCCTTTCATGATTCCATGCTTATTCCTACTTATCGTTACTTGCTTTACTTGCATACCTAAATTGTCATATGTCTTATTTTCCTTATAGTTTTGCGACATTTAATGCCTTCTACAATGTAGTTTATGAGTTGATTAATTGGTAGACATCGATGAGTGTTTAAAGTTGAGATATCCGAGTTGTTAGAGATTCTTTGATTATTATGTGATTCTTCTTTGCCTCGTACACTTACCCTTTTAATGCAGAGGTTCTTGTAAATTTTGGTTATTGAATTGCTATTGTTGATTGAAATTATTTGGAGAGTGGGTTGCACGCCACAACGGAAGTTGAAAGGCAATGAATTAAAATGGCAGATAAAGACATGTTATGATATTGACAGATGATGATATGGTGGGATCGGGTTGCATGCCACAATGAATTGTATAAGTTGTATTTGTTTGTGACTGTTGGATTTGCCTCAGTATTTGAGATGAGTTTCTAAGACTTGTTATTAGGGGTTTTCTGGTAAATTGGATTTCGAGTTTGTTTTTGCGAGTTAACTACTTTATTTCCATTTCCTGCTATTATTGTTATTATTATTGCGTACAGGTTATTGTAAGTGACCCGCCTTAGTCTTTTCACTATTTCGTCGAGGTTAGAATTGGCACTGATAGAGTATATGAGATTGGTTGTACTTATAGCACACTCTGCACTTCTTGTGCAGATATCGAAGTTAGTCCCAACAACGCTAAGTGAGATTTTGTCTGATCTAGCTATCAGTAGAGACTTGAGGTATAGATGCACGACGTCCACAGTCCCCTTCTATACCATTTAGTTGTTTATTTTGATTCAGACAGTTATGTTTTTATTCACACTATTATTTGTAGTACTCTAGATGCTCATGTATTCGTGACACAAGTATTAGGTTGTATTTGGAATTTGTTGCTTATTAGTTTATCACCTTATTTTAGAATATTTAGTTTTATCATTGCCATTTGATTTATATTGCTAAAAATGGTTAATAAGTATAGCTAACGTTGGCTTGCCTAGCAAGTGAAATGTTACGTGCCGTCATAGTCCCGAAGGTGGGAACTTCGGGTCGTGACAAGTAGGTATCAGAGCACTAGGTTGCCTAGATCTCATGAGTCATGAGCAAGCTTGTTAGAGTCTGGAGGATCGATACAATGACGTCTGTACTTATATTTTAGAGGCTATAAGGCTTTATGAAAAACTTCATTTCTTTCTTTATCTATCGTGCGATTAATTTCTGTAATTTAAGTTTGAAAAATTCTACTCTTGTTCTCTCGTATATGGTGAGAACTCGTATAACATCTACAGCCGGGCAGGAACTAGAGCCCCTTATTGCAGCCATTACCAGGGGTAGGGGCCGGGGTAGAGGCAGAGCCCATCCTACAGCACGAGCAGCAACAACACCAGTGGGGGAGCCTCAGCCTGACCATATAGAGGAGGTCCAGTTCAGACCACACCAGTCGAACCCGCTCAGGTCCCAGAGGGATTCATAGCCACTCCCGTACTTTAAGATGCTCCAAACCGTTTAGTTGAACTAATGGAGAGTGTAGATCAGACTGGAGCATTTGCTATGGCACCAACCGTCTCTCATGCTAGGGGAGGAGCATAGACTCCCATCACTCACACTCCGGAGCACATGGCTCCCCTATACCAGACTCAGGTAGCCCCAGCTCTAGATGTTGGGGCAGTTAAGCTCGTAGTTGCTACACAGCCCGGGAAGAGGCTTGCAATGTCTTCTGAGGGATTGATCAAATTGGATAATTTCACCAAGCTCTTCCTCATTTGTTATTGTCACGACCCAAACCGAAGGGCCGCGACGGGCACCCGGTGCCTTACTCAACCGAGTACCAACGTAACATATCTTTCTTAACATGTTATCATGAGTAAATGAGCCAGAAAACGCATCATGAGATAACAAGAATAAAACATAAGGGAATACTCAACATATGAAGACCCAACATGATATACAAACTAATATATGTGACATACGGGCCTATAAGGCCGACATGACCATTAGTAAACTCGAAACATAGGCCGACAAGGCCATACAATTATCCATACACCTGACATCTGTCTACAAGCCTCTAAGAGTACATAAAATAATAAAGGTCGGGACAGGGCCCCGCCATACCAATCAATACATATCCAAAGCATACTGACCAAATAGGCAACTCCGGAGCAAGTGGAGTGCACCAACACCTTCGCTGAGCTGATAGCCTACTAGGAGGACTGTCAACCTATCAATCGGGACCTGCGGGAATGAAATGCAGCGTCCCCAAGCAAAAGGGATGTCAGTACGAATAAAGTATCGAGTATGTTAGGCAGGAAAGCATAAACAAGAACAGTAATGTAAAGAGAGAGATAGAGGATATACAACCTGTAACATCTGAGTGCCTCTAGGGGATATGATATGTAATGCCTAATACATATATATACATAAAATTTTTAAAAACATTCGCCTCTGTGGGCATCATTATCATCATATCGTACCCGGCCTCAAAGAGGACTCGGTAAAAGCATACCCGACCATCATAAGGTTCGGTAGAATCATACCCGACCACGTGGAGCTCGGTAAAACCCAACTGATCAGTGGTTGCACAATATGTGCCGTACCCGACCGACTATAGCGCGGTTCGGTAGAGTAAAATAGATACATATACATAATGCATGCTCGACTCATGGAATCACATTCTAAACCTTTTGGAGTGACTTAAGAACATTATGGACATACCTACCATCAATATGAACCTTAGTAGGATTTAAGGATCATACACACTTGTTTAGAATAATTTTATAAGGAAAGAACAACAAGGACAACCTTAGTTGCTAGGAGTAGAGTCATTATGAAATAACGTATCGTTTATGTTCATTTCATTTTAGATCATGCCAAAAGAAAGAAGAAAGTGCCTTAACATACCTTAAATCCATTGAGTCCTTAATCACTTTCAAGCAACTCTTCAAACAAGTCAACTCAATCTATCATAGTATAAGGAGATTCAAAATCAGTGCTGAGCAAAGGCTAAGTCTATAACTTAAGCTAGTAGCTCATTTACGTAAATTTGGGCAGCATCTCCATTGTAACAAGGGCCTCCTCCAATACCATATACCAACAACAATGACCAGAGCAATCCATCAATACATAATTATCAATATCAAGACACCATATAACCACAACAAGTCACAACTACATTACGACGAGCGGCAAACTCCGATTGGAATCCGTATACCCCTTATCAATCCTTATAGACTTCTTACTTCAACATAAAAGTATCATTAACTTGATAATGAAGTCATTAATCAATGATTCCAGCCTTATACCATATATTTATAACAACGAAAATAATCCACAACTTCAACTATCCCCAACTAGCAACTTTATTCACTAGTTCATGTCTAGCCCATCCATTTAACTTAATCAATATCAAGATAACCTTAGGCACAAGCAAGAACACAATATACATACCTCCTACAGTAACTTCAAGTCAAAATCCAAGTTATATTCATTTTACAACAACCCTTAATAGCAATACAACACCATAGAAGTGACTTAAGCTAATCCAAGTATTATCTTGTAGTTTATCATCCTAACAACTTAACCAACATACAAGCAAGATTAAGCACAATTAGTAGGCTGTTATACTCACCTTAGACAGCAGCAAAAACTTGGAATTTCATCCAAATACAGCCCACAACAATCCTCAATGACAACACAACCTCAAAGAGGTGTTGTTCTTCACTAGAACTAAGTTTTGATGTTGAAATATGGTGTAATCACTTTGGAATCACTTCAAAACCTTGTGGTATATGTTTAGGAGGGTTAGGAGAAGTTATACCAATATTATTTGAAAAATTAGCAAACATAGGTGTCCAAATCGTTTATAAATTGAAGTAGGTCAACCACCGCCTAAGTGGATCCCATTGGGAGCTGCTTGCGTGGTCTCGCGGAAATACGAATATCTCTCTACTCCAATATCGTATTGATTAACGGTTTAATGTATTAGAAACTAGACTGATAGATCTTCAATTTTGTAGGTAGAACACCCCATGATTCCAAGTATATTTGGAGAAATTCTCAGATACATTTGACCTAAAGTTCAGCAAATTTATGAATGTAACTTGTGATGACCTTTGCCAACTCTTGTTCCACAACTTGCTTGCCTTCAAAATGTAGAAAATGAATATCATACGACTAAAATAACTCATGTAATAACCTCATTATCATTTAAGAACCCTAGTCTCACCCCAAAGTACATGTTATAACATTCCAAACTTGTCGACTTTTGACGAAACTTATTTTCTTCAATTGGTTTAGCTTCTAAGATTTCCAAACCTCTTGGTACTCATTATTCATGATCTTAAATATTTGTAACCTCCAAGGTAACATGATTAACTTACTTTATTTTCTTCCAAATATAATCTCATTTCCGAGCTTACATCAATAACTTACGACGTACTCTCACGTATGAAAACTTGGGGTGTAACATCATTCCCCCTTTGGAACATTCGTCCTCGAATGTTGACTGATGCGCTTATTAGTTTCATAAACTATGACTCTTACGAATATTTTAATGCTCATCTTTCCATCTAAGCAACTGTTTTGTGAATAAATCCAAATGCTTGGGCATTCCCCCCTTTTAGGACTCTTTATCACACCATGACATATGGTTGGAATTCTTCCAACATCTTAACATTTGATACCTTATGTCATGCAGTATGTACGACTGTGTCCTTGTATGAGTGCCTAACGACTCATCTTCTCTTTTTCCTCCATCTTTTAGCCAATCTCTAAGCCTCACTTTATGAACATATATAGAATTATGACAAGCTGTCCCTCTAGGCATCTATAGGTGTACTGATGTCTTTCGCTTGGTATTTTATCGAACTTAAGACTATTTCTATCTCTTGTTTCATAGCCTTGTATATCTATCCTTATAGATTTACTACATCTAAGTAGGTTATACTATACCATAAAACTTACTTCGATTTATTATTACCGAGGTTTGCTACCCAACTCAAGGTTACTCTCTCGCTGCTTATCCTATATGTATAAATCTAAGTCCTTTAGTGCTTCCTCATTATTATTCATCTAAGAATAATGAGTGTATAAGTTGTATAAGTTGTATTTGTTTGTGACTGTTGGATTTGCCTCAGTATTTGAGATGAGTTTCTAAGACTTGTTATTAGGGGTTTTCTGGTAATTGGATTTCGAGTTTGTTTTTGCGAGTTAACTACTTTATTTCCATTTCCTGCTATTATTGTTATTATTATTGCGTACAGGTTATTGTAAGTGACCCGCCTTAGTCTTTTCACTATTTCGTCGAGGTTAGAATTGGCACTGATAGAGTACATGAGATTGGTTGTACTTATAGCACACTCTGCACTTCTTGTGCAGATATCGAAGTTAGTCCCAACAGCGCTAAGTGAGATTTTGTCTGATCTAGCTATCAGTAGAGACTTGAGGTATAGATGCACGACGTCCACAATCCCCTTCTATACCATTTAGTTGTTTATTTTGATTCAGACAGTTATGTTTTTATTCACACTATTATTTGTAGTACTCTAGATGCTCATGTATTCGTGACACAAGTATTAGGTTGTATTTGGAATTTGTTGCTTATTAGTTTATCACCTTATTTTAGAATATTTAGTTTGATCATTGCCATTTGATTTATATTGCTAAAAATGGTTAATAAGTATAGCTAACGTTGGCTTGCCTAGCAAGTGAAATGTTACGTGCCGTCACAGTCCCGAAGGTGGGAACTCCGGGTCGTGACAAGTAGGTATCAGAGCACTAGGTTGCCTAGATCTCATGAGTCATGAGCAAGCTTGTTAGAGTCTGGAGGATCGGTACAATGACGTCTGTACTTATATTTTAGAGGCTATAAGGTTTTATGAAAAACTTCATTTCTTTCTTTATCTATCGTGCGATTAATTTCTGTAATTTAAGTTTGAAAAATTCTACTCTTGTTCTCTCGTATATGGTGAGAACTCGTATAACATCTACAGCCGGGCAGGAACTAGAGCCCCTTATTGCAGCCATTACCAGGGGTAGGGGCCGGGGTAGAGGCAGAGCCCATCCTACAACACGAGCAGCAACAACACCAGTGGGGGAGCCTCAGCCTGACCATATAGAGGAGGTCCAGTTCAGACCACACCAGTCGGACCCGCTCAGGTCCCAGAGGGATTCATCTAAGAATAACAAACAAATCTCATCTCGAACTTTGGAACTTGTACCCATCTATTGTTTATTCACCTTAATGTTGATCTATAATCTATCACTGATAACTTGCAACCTCTTACGTAATACACTGTCACTAGGGCTCACATCTTATCGGGGAACATATGAAGTGATTTTCCTGATCCACCTAGGGATAATACTATACTTCAATAACCGTATTTCATTGCATCCCAACGCGATTCATCTTATGGGGGTATTCTAATCCCGTGCAATTAATGAAATCCCTTTCTCGTTAAATCATTACTCAATCAAAGGCCTAAGAATCATCCTCTTATCTATCACAATTAGACCCTTATTCTACTTCCAGGGCAGCATTCCATCTCTTCCAAATGCACCTAGTCTCAGACTCCTCTGTGTTCATTCAGGTTGTATCGAGCTTTTTATTACATATGGAAATCATCAGCTCCCTTGTTTTGATGGGTTTAATCCCAAGGACATACATATTCTCGTCACCTTCTCACTCACCTTTTCATATCCTTACTCCTATCAACCTAAAACCTTGTTGCTCTACAATACTTTACCTTAGGACCTACACCGATCTATTTATACTACTTTGCAACCTTCCTTTAACTTGCTAGCACCATAAATTTCCTTTCGTGCCTTCTCAGTTGTCCTTAAATGTAAGCAATTACTTTTGCTGGTCGTTCTATCACTTGTTGCATGAATACTTGGCTTGTCATTTTGCCCACGAATACTATAATTTCCTGTACCTCATATGATCTCAAACATCACCTTTGATGGCCTTTTTTTACCATTCATTAGCCATGATAGGTGCCACTTTCTTATGGAGTGTATACAATATTGTAGTGAGACTGTTGTTACAGGATAATTTACTCTTTAGCTGACTATGCTTAGGTGGAAACCTTCTTCCTTATTTCCTCAGCTAGTCTTTCATTGTAGTACTTAGGGAGACCTTCTGGCTCTTGTAAAGTTGCGAGCTTGATATATCGTACACCCGAAGGTAATTTTCGTTATTCTTACTCGCCTATAATAATCCTTAGTTACATAAATTTATGCCTTTGTGCTCGTAGGGTTACTTCTAAGCTCAAATTTTTATTGTCTCCTTAGTGGCACTCTCTCTTATTTTCATAAACCTTAAAAATGGTACCTTTAACTGCCTCAACTCCTATCTGAAATTTTTTTTCAAATGATTGTGATCTCGTATCTGCGAGACTGAATTCACTATGCTGCGATTCACTACATTTATCTTGCATGATCTATTGATTTATCTGTGACCTCTTGTCTAGCCATAACTGGGCTCTTCCTGAATCAACTACTAATTACTCGTTGGTCCATTCTCATATATATATATATATTCTGCATAATCCCTCTTGGGATATATCCTTTGTCTTAACTTATCTCTCGCCACTAGCTCCTGATGTATCAAGTGTCCATTCACACTTATTTATCAATAACATCCTGGCCGGAAACTTTCATTGTCTCTCTCCGGTGTCGTGCTTGTATAATGTTCTAGAGTCGCAACATATCTGCAGGAACTGAATAAATGCAACATCATCCCTTTCTCCTTTTTACCACATTCTTTCTTTACCATTCCATAGTTAATTGAACCGCTTAACTCCGACTTAATATCATATCACACCATATTCCCCCTTTTAGGGGAGTACTAAGATTTAGTACTACGACGATCTACCTATAGTTGTTTTACCTTTTCATATTTGGCGTCTTTTCACATTATCAATGAACCCTAATCACCTTATGGTAACCTTCTGTACCAGGGATAACTAAATTTCTTATGCACGAAGGTGACACCTACTGTAACTGGAACACTTAGTCCCTTAAGATTAACGCTGCTCAGAGTGCTTGCTTTAGGTAAGTAACTTCCTAAATGGCCTTTAAAGGTTATTCGTCTGTTGTCTGTTCTATTATTGTTGGAGCACTATCTTTGAAATTCTCACGATGTCGACCATTATCAAATCCTCCAGTCCCTAATTCATGTTCGGTTTTATCTTATTCACCAGCCCATACTAATTTTTATTACTCTGGGGTCTAACCTTTCCTCCTGGTAGTCACGTTGAAGTCACCATCTCATTTCTCGAAATAAGAATATGACTTTATGGCTTATACTCTTTTATTGCCTTAAGGCTTGTCACCTCTTGTATTTTCCTTCACTTTGACTATAGACTCTGTCATCGTGTCATATTTTGATTTACTGTTATCACCCCTATATCACATCTTACTCATGATGCTTCATTTATTTTCTTCTTATTCTCCGGATAATATTCTTTTTGTCTATCACTTTTTTCTGAAAACTTCAACAAAAAGTTCTTTCCCTATAAGCTCCCCTAGCTTCATCTCACTGGCTCTTGGGAATGCCTAACATTCTTTTTTTTACTCGGGGCTAGAGTCATACTAAGGTAAATATTTGTCCCTTCTAGGATCCCACTGCCTATCTTCTGAAATTTCTGAATATTCCAGTATTCGTATCTGATTGTACTACTCTAGAGTTCACCATCTGGGTGTCTTAGAAGGAGATCTATTACCACATTTGCACCATCTTTCGGAAACGTTAGTTAATGATAACAACCTATCCACAATTTTTGGGTTACTCTAACTCCAACTGGATCCTGATATCCCATCTTTCTCTTAAATAATATCTGTTAGCTCCCATAGAACATAACTGAGATGGGTGTGGCCAATTGTACTTACCTCTGTCATTGATGAAGGTACCAAAATGCTTATATTTCTCTGCCTGATTTGAAAATATTGATAATCTTCATTATCTGGGTGCCTCGTACCCCTCTTCACCTTACTTCTTTTACTTGTTAAAACTTGTATCTAGCTTCTGAATTCCTCATAGATTTTCACCATATTCGTGAATAGATATCCGTGCCTTAAGGCTCCTTATTAAGAAGCATACACATCTTAGTACACACATGATCTGTTGAAGACCTCATATTTACTCATCATAAGCATGATGTGAAATCGAGTTCCTCTGACTCAACTCTTCCACATCCACATGCAATCTCTTACCAACAGTCTTTGTGGATGTAGGTATTGTTGTATTATGACTAAAGTCAAATTTAGGAGTTTGAATTCTTACAACTGAGCTCTACTACACGATCTAGAGTAAGAAGAAAGAGTGACATACCTAAATGCCCCGTAGCATCCTGCTTATAAGTGTGGTGCACAACACACCCATAAACAAGACTCTACTAGACACAACTTGTAGACTCCCTAGGACAGAACTGCTCTAATACCACTTCTGTCACGACCCAAACCGAAGGGCCGCGACGGGCACCCGGTGCCTTACTCAACCGAGTGCCAGCGTAACATATCTTTCTTAACATGTTATCATGAGTAAATGAGCCAGAAAACTCGTCATGAGATAACAAGAATAAAACATAAGGGAATACTCAACATATGAAGACCCAACATGATATACAAACTAATATATGTGACATACGGGCCTATAAGCCAACATGACCATTAGTAAACTCGAAACATAGGCCGACAAGGCCATATGATTATCCATACACCTGACATCTGTATACAAGCCTCTAAGAGTACATAAAATAATAAAGGTCGGGACAGGGCCCCGCCATACCAATCAATACATATCCAAAGCATACTGACCAAATAGGCAACTCCGGAGCAAGTGGAGTGCACCAACACCTTCGCTGAGCTGATAGCCTACTAGGAGGACTGTCAACCTATCAATCGAGACCTGCGGGCATGAAATGCAGCGTCCCCAGGCAAAAGGGACGTCAGTACGAATAAAGTACCGAGTATGTTAGGCAGGAAAGCATAAACAAGAACAGTAATGTAAAGAGAGAGATAGAGGAGATACAACCTGTAACATCTGAGTGCCTCTAGGGGCTATGATATGAAATGCATAATACATATATATACATAATATTTAAAAACATTCGCCTCTGTGGGCATCGTCATCATCATATCGTACCCGGCCTTAAAGAGGACTCGGTAAAAGCGTACTCGACCATCATAAGGTTTGACAGAATTGTACCCGGCCATGTGGAGCTCGGTAAAACCCAACTGATTAGTGGTTTCACAATATGTGCCGTACCCGGCCGACTATAGCGTAGCTCGGTAGAGTAAAATAGATACATATACATAATGCATGCTCGACTCATGGAATCACATTCTAAACCTTTTGGCGTGACTTAAGAACATTATGGACATCCTTACCATCAATATGAACCTTAGTAGGATTTAAGGATCATACACACTTCTTTAGAATAATTTTATAAGGAAAGAACAACATGGACAACCTTAGTTGCTAGGAGTAGAGTCATTATGAAATAGCGTATCGTTTATGTTCATTTCATTTTAGACCATGCCAAAAGAAAGAAGAAAGTGCCTTAACATACCTTAAACCCGTTGAGTCCTTAATCCCTTCCAAGCAACTCTTCAAACAAGTCAACTCAATCTATCATAGTATAAGGAGATTCAAAATCAGTGCTGAGCAAAGGCTAAGTCTATAACTTAAGCTAGTAGCTCGTTTACGTAAATTTGGGCAGCATCTCCATTGTAACAAGGGCCTCCTCCAATACCATATACCAACAACAATGACCAGAGCAATCCATCAATACATAATTATCAATATCAAGACACCATATAACCACAACAAGTCACAACTACATTACGACGAGCGGCAAACTCCGATTGGAATCCGTATACCCCTTATCAATCCTTATAGACTTCTTACTTCAACATAAAAGTATCATTAACTTGATAATGAAGTCATTAATCAATGATTCCAGCCTTATACCATATATTTATAACAACGAAAATAATCCACAACTTCAACTATCCCCAACTAGCAACTTTATTCACTAGTTCATGTCTAGCCCATCCATTTAACTTAATCAATATCAAGATAACCTTAGGCACAAGCAAGAACACAATATACATACCTCCTACAGTAACTTCAAGTCAAAATCCAAGTTATATTCATTTTACAACAACCCTTAATAGCAATACAACACCATAGAAGTGACTTAAGCTAATCCAAGTATTATCTTGTAGTTTATCATCCTAACAACTTAACCAACATACAAGCAAGCTTAAGCACAATTAGTAGGCTGTTATACTCACCTTAGACAGAATCAACAACTTGGAATTTCATCCAAATACAGCCCACAACAATCCTCAATGACAACACAACCTCAAAAAGGTGTTGTTCTTCACTAGAACTAAGTTTTGATGTTGAAATATAGTGTAATCACTTTGGAATAACTTCAAAACCTTGTGGTATATGTTTAGGAGGGTTATAAGAAGTTTGGAGACGAATATTAGTTGAAAAATGGGCAAAAAATAGGCGTCCAAATCGTTTATAAATTGAAGTAGGTCAACCACCGCCTAAGTGGGTCCCATTGGGAGCTGCTTGTGCAGTCTCGCGAAAACACAAATATCTCTCTACTACGATGTCGTATTGATGAAAGGTTTAATGCGTTAGAAACTAGACTCGTAGATCTTCAATTTTGTAGGTAGAACACCCCATTATTCCAATTATATGTGGATAAATTCGGAGATACATTTGACCTAAATTTCAGCAAATTTATGAATGTAACTTGTGATGACCTTTGCCAACTCTTGTTCCACAACTTGCTTGCCTTCAAAATGTAGAAAATGAATATCATAAGACTAAAATAACTCATGTAATAACCTCATTATCATGTAAGAACCCTAGTCTCACCCCAAAGTACATGTTATAACATTCAAAACTTGTCGACTTTTGACGAAACTTATTTTCTTCAATTGGTTTAGCTTCTAAGATTTCCAACCCTCTTGGTACTCGTTATTCATGATATTAAATATTTGTAACCTCCAAGGTAACATGATTAACTTACTTTATTTTCTTCCAAATATAATCTCATTTCCGAGCATACATCAATGACTTACGACGTACTCTCATGTATGAAAACTTGGGGTGTAACAGTTATATTGGTGCACCCTCTAAGGTCCCACAAGATTACTTAGACCGTTGCCACGAGGTGTTGCGCAACATGGATATTGTTGAGACCAATAGGGTCGACTTTGAAGTGTTCAAGATAACCGGTTCTGCTAAGAGGCGGTGGCAGAATTTTGAGTGGAGTAGACCAGTTGGTTCACCTTCTCTTACTTGGGATCATTTTTTGCAGCTATTTTTGGAGAACTTTATTCCTTTCACTCTGAGAAAGGGGTACCGTAGGCAATTTTTGTGCCTTCAGCAGGGTGGCATGACTGTCACCTAGTATAAGACTAGATTTATGGACCTGGCCCGTCATATAGCTATGTTGATTCATGCAGATAGAAAGAGGGTGAGGAGGTTTATGATGGTCTTACCTTCGACATCAGGCTTTAGATGGCCAAGGAGACAAGGGATGATGTTTCTTTCCAGAGGGTCGTAGAGATTACTAGATGGATTGAGATGGTTCATGGTCAGTATAAAGGGTCGACATCTAAGAAGAGGCCCTGTCATTTCAGTGGCTTCAGTGGTGCTTCATCTGGAAGTAGAGGTTCTTTTGGTAGAGGCCATCCTCCTAGCCCGATTTTGTCAGCTCTTCAGGTAGGCCATATTACTTCAGGCTATCGTGGTTCTTATGGGTCACGTCCTAAGCAGGCAACATTCAGTGCACCTTTAGCTCTTGTTAGTGCACCAATGCTTCAGAGTTACTACAACAGCTATCCAGGCCATCAGGGTCAGTCTCAGCCTCAGCAGTCGAGGGAGTTTTTTAGTATAGGGGCATAAGTCACATCACGAGGTATTGCCCTAGATTGTCGAGCAGCATGCCTCAGTAGGGTTCTTGTGCCATCATGCTGGCACCGGTTGCTCCATCACACACACACACAGTTATGAGTGGGGGTCAGGTTGTTAGAGGTGGAGATCGGGCCATTAGAGGTGGAGGCCAGCCAGATAGGGGTCGCCCGAGGGGTAGAGGTTAGAATGGTGCGGTCTAACACCATTTTTATGCATTCCCGGCTAGACTTGAGACAAAGTCATTTGACATCGTTATCACAAGTAGTTCCGGTTTGCCATAAAGATGCTTCAGTTCTATTTGAACTAGGCTCTACTTATTCCTACGTATCATCCTATTTTTCTTCATATCTGATTGTGCCTCATGATTTTTTGAGTGCCCCATATATGTGTCCATGCCTGTGGGAGATTCTATTATTGTAGATCATCTTTATCGCTCGTGTGTGGTTTCTATCAAAAGCCTTGATACTAGTGTAGACCTCCTACTTCTTGACATGGTCGACTTTGATGTTATTTTGGGCATGGGTTGGCTGTCACCTTATCATGCTATATTAGCCTGTCACACCAAGACAGTGACCTTAGCCATGATGGGGTTGCCCCGATTGGAGTGGAGGGGGACTCCTGCCCATTCTACTAGCAAAGTTATTTCTTATGTGAAGGCTTGGCATATGGTTGAGAAGGGATGTCTGGCATATTTGGCCCAAGTTCGTGATTCTAGTGTGGAGGTTCCTTCCATGGTTTCAGTACCTGTTGCGCATGAATTTCTAGAGGTGTTTCCTGCAGATCTATCAGGGATGCCACACGATAGAGTATTGATTTTTTTATTGACTTGGCTCCGGGCACTCATCCTATTTCGATTCCACTATACCGTATAGTGCCACCTGAGCCGAAGGAACTAAAATGAGTAATTGTAGGATTTGATCGATAAAGGATTTATTAGACCTAGTATCTCGCCTTGGGGTGAGCCTGTGTTGTTCGTGAAGAAGAAGGATGGTTCGATGAGGATGTGTATAGATTATTGGCAGTTGAACAAATTCACCATCAAGAACAAGTATCCCTTGCCGAAGATTGATGACTTATTTGATTAGCTTTAAGGTTCCAAGTGTTTTCGAAGATTGATTTGCGATTTGGCTACCATCAATTGAAGATTAGGGCATCGAATGTCCCTAAGACAATGTTTTAGACTCGGTACAGGCATTATGAGTTCCTAGTGATATCATTTGGCTGAAAAAATGCCCTAGCAACATTTATGCATTTGATGAATCGGGTATTTAAGCCCTACTTGGATTCTTTTATGATCATATTCATTGATGATATCTTGATCTGCTCCCACAGTCGAGAGGAGCAGGAGCAACATCTTTGGATTGTACTACAGACCCTCAGAGATAGTTAATTATACGTTAAGTTTTCAAAGTGTGAGTTTTGGTTAGACTGGGTTGCCTTTTTGGGACGTGTTGTATCTGCAGAGGGCATTAAAGTGGATACTAGAAAGACTGAGGCAATGTAGAACTGGCCTAGACCTACTTCAGCTATAGAGTTTCCGAGCTTCCTGAGTTTGGCGGGTTATTATCGCCGGTTTTTGGAGGGATTTTCTCCATAACAGCCCCGTTGACTAGATTGACCTAGAAGGGTGCCCCATTCTAGTGGTTGGATGAGTGTGAGTAGAGCTTTCAGAAGCTCAAGACTCCCTTGACTACAACTTCAGTGTTGGTGTTGCCCTAAGTTCAGGATCCTATACAGTGTATTGTGATGCATCACGTATTGGGCTCGGCATAGTATTGATGTAGTATGGCATGTTGATTACATATGTGTCGTGACAGTTGAAGGTTCACAAGAAGAATTACTATGTTCATGACTTAGAATTGGCAACTATTGCTCATGCATTGAATATTTGGAGGCATTAACTCTACGGTGTGCCGTGCAACGTATTCACAGATCATCAGAGTGTACAATATTTGTTCAAGTAGAAGGATCTCAATTTGATGTAGCGGAGGTGGTTAGAGCTATTGAAAGACTATGATATTACCATTTTGTATCATTCCGGGAAGGCCAATGTGGTGGACGATGCCTTAAGTAGAAAGGTTGTGAGTATGGGTAGCCTTGCATATATTCTAGTCGGTGAAAGACCGCTAACATAAGATGTTCAGGCCTTGGCCAATTAGTTCGTGAGGTTATATGTTTCGGAACCTAGTTGGGTTCTTGCTTGCATAGTTTCTCGGTCTTCTTTGTATGAGTGCACATAGATTGCTTGTATGACGACCCTATTTATTTTTCCTTATGGACACGGTTCAGCAGGATGATGCCAAGGAGGTCTCTATTGGGGATGATGGGGTGTTGCGGATGTAGGTTGGATTTGTGTGCCTAATGTAGATAGGATTCGTGAGTTGATTCTTGAGGAGGCCCACAGTTTGCGGTATTCCATTTATCTGGGTGCCACCAAGATGTATCATGATTTGAGGCAACATTATTGGTGGAGAATTATGAAGACATACATAGTTGCACATGTAGCTCGGTGTTTGAATTTTCAGTAGGTAAAGTACGATCATCAAATGCCTGGTGGTCTGCTTCAGAGGCTTGAGATTCCTAAGTAGAAGTGGGTGCGTATTACCATGGATTTCGTTTTTGGGCTCCACGGACTCAGAAGAAATTTGATGCGGTATAGGTGATTATAGACAAGTTGACAAAGTTAGCGCATTTCATTCCGGTGGTAAGTTCTTATTCTTTAGAGTGGTTGGTTGAGATCTATATCTGCGAGAATGTTTGTCTGCATGGTGTACCGATGTCCATTATTTCTGACTGGGGCATGCAATTCACATTGCGTTTCTAGAGGGTCGTACAACTCGAGTTAGGCATGCGGGTTGAGTTGAGTATATTATTTCACCCCCAAACAGACGGGTAGTCCGAGCGCACCATTCAAGTATTGGAGGATATGCTTCGCGTCCGTATTATTGATTTCGGGGGTTCTTGGGATAAGTTCTTGTCGCTTGCGGCTACAATAATAACTACCAATCGAGTATTTAGATAGTTCCCTATAAGGCACTATATGGGAGGCGGTGTTATTTGCTAGTTGGTTGGTTTGAGTTAGGAGAGGCTCAGTTGTTTGGTGCCGATTTGGTTGAGGATACCTTGGAAAAGGTCAGAATGATTCAGGATTGACTTCACACAACTCAGTCTAGGCAGAAGAGTTATGCCGATCGTAGAGTTTGTGATGTTGCATTTATGGTTGGAGAGAGGGTTTTGCTCTGGGTTTCACCCATGAAGGGTGTGATGAAGTTCGTAAAGAAGGGCAAGTTGAGCCCTAGGTATATCAGACTCTTTGAGATCCTTGAGAGGATTGATGAGGTGGCCTACAAGCTTGCATTGCCACCTAGCTTATCAGTATACCACTCGGTGTTCCATGTGTCCATGCTCCGGAAGTATCACAGTGATCTATCCTATGTAATATTTTAGCTCAGTCCAATTGGACAGGGATTTGATTTATAAGGAGTAGCCTATGGCCAATCTAGCCCGGCTGGTCCGGAAGTTGAGGTCTAAGTGTTATCCTTCAGTTAGTGTGCAGTGGAAAGGTCAGCCGATCGAGACAACTACGTGGGAGTCTGAGTCCAATATGTGGAGTAGATACCCAAACCTTTTCACCAATCCAGGTACCTTTCTATGTTCGTTCGAGGACGAACATTTGATATAGGTGGAGAATGTGATGACCTGATTGATCATTCTAAGTATTAGCCCTTAATTCTGTGTTCTGAGACCTCTTTTACCTTTGTTTGATATTTCATGGGTTACATGCATGGTCCATGTCACTATTTGAAAAGCTTTATGCAAAAACTTTGAAGAAAACATGAAATTTGGCTTTAAAAACAACTTGAGTTGACCATGGTCAACATTTTGTGAAAACGACCTTGAATCATTGTTTTGACGATTTCGTTAGGTCCTTATCGTGACTTTGAACTTCGGCGTATGCTCGGAATTGATATTTGAGGTCCCTAAATTGATTGGACTCATTTTGCTGAAAAGTAGCATTTTTGAAAGTTAAAAATATTACTATGCTTGACCGTAAGTTGACTTCATAGCTAATGGGTTCGGATTTTGATATTGAAACTTGGAATAGGTCTGTATCTTTATTTGAAACTTGTCTGCAAAATTATATTCAATTCAGAATTTATTTGGTGATTTGATTACGCGAGCAAGTTCGTATGATATTATTAAACTTGAGTGCATGTTTGGTTTGGAGCCCGACGGGCTTGGATGAGTTTCAGACATGTTTTAGATGAGTTCGGTAAGTGTGAAGATAGCCGGTGCACTCTACTGCCAGTGTTCTGCTGCAGATCTCGCATTTACGAACATGAGCTGGACAGGGTAACCTCGCAATTGGGAGGAAGATGTTTGCACTTGAGAACTATCAGAGGTCACATTTGCGATCTCAGAGTTGCATTTGTAATCTCAGAGTCGCATTTGCAACTCAGTGTATTCTTAAGTCCGATTCGCAATTGCGAAGATGCTGGTCATATATGTGTAGTTTGCGATCTTTATGTTGCATTTGCGATCTTTATGTTGCATTTGCAACTCTTATGGCTTTGAAGTAGTGTTCACATTTGTGACCCTTATCTTGCATTTGCGTTGTTCACAATTGCAAACAAGACTTCACAATTGCCACATCTGCAGCTGGGTAAAAGAGGGAAAAAACGGGACTTAGCTCATTTCTCACCATTTCTCAATCCTAAACACTCTAGTGGCGATTTTCCAAGAGGCATTTCTTCCCAAATTCATTGGTAAGTGACTTTAATCTATTATTTTCAATTACTCATTACATTTCATGAGATTTCAACATCAAATTTATTATTGTCATGGAAGAAATTAGGGATTTGGGTAGAATTGGGGATTTTTGTAAAATTAAGATTTAGACCTTGAAGTGAGGTCGGATTTCGAAACAAATCACATAACTGGGATCGAGGGTGAATGGGTAATCGGGCTTTGGTCTGAATCTTGGGTTTTGACGAAGCAAACACGGGTTTGATTTTTGTTGACTTTTTAAAAAATGATCAAAATTGAACCTCTTTCATTTGTGGGTAGTTTCTAAAGCTTATTTTGAATCATTCAGTCAATAATTTGCTAGATTTGGTTGGTTTGGAGGCTTGTTCAAAAGGCAAAGCCGTGGTTGTTTGATTGCTTGAGTTGCGGAGTGAGGTAAGTATTGGGTCTAACCTTGATTTGAGAGAATTAGGGAACCTTGAATTACATGTTATATGAATTATGTGGGAAACAAAGTATATGCAAGGTGACGAGTGTATATGCGCCATCATAATACTTGCTTCCATGTTTTTCGTTACATCATGATGTTTCTCATTTCATGCCTTAATTGCTATAATGCTTATTTGATTTCCATGCCATAATTGTTAATTGTCATTTAGTTATCATTATATTAAATTGTCCGTCCCTTTCATGATTCCATGCTTATTCCTACTTGTCGTTACTTGCTTTACTTGCATACCTAAATTGTCATATGTCTTATTTGCCTTATAGTTTTGCGACATTTAATGCCTTCTACAATGTAGTTTATGAGTTTATTAATTGGTAGATATCAATGAGTGTGTAAAGTGTAGACATCCGAGTTGGTAGATATTCTTTGATTATTATGTGATTCTTCTTTCCCTTGTATACTTACCCTTTTGATGTAGAAATTCTTGTAAATTTTGGTTGTTGAATTGTTGTTGTTGATTGAAATTGTTTGGGGAGAGGGTTGCACGCCGCAATGGAAATTGAAAGGTAATAAATTAAAATGGCGGAATAAGGATGGATTATGATATTGACAGATGATGATATGATGGGATCAGGTTGTGCGCCACAATGGATTGTATAAGTGGTTCGTTTGTGACTGTTGGATTTGCCTCCGTATTTGAGATGAGTTTATAAGACTTGTTGTTCTGGGCATTTTGGTAATTGGATTTCGAGTTCGTTTTTGCGAGTTAACTGCTTTATTTCCATTTCCTGCTATTGTTGTTGTTATTATTATTCCGCACAAGTTATATTAAGTGACTCGCCTTAGTATTGTCACTACTTCGTCGAGGTTAGGCTTGATACTAACAGAGTACATGTGATCAATTGTACTCATACTACACTCTGCACCTCTTGAGCAGATATCGGATTTGGTTGCAGCAGTGATAAGTGAGATTTGCTCGGATCTAGCTATCAGTGGAGACTTGAGTATAGTTGCACTACACCGACAATCCTGAATTCCCCTTCTATACCATCTTAGCTGTTTATTTTGGTTCAGAATGTTATGTTTTTATTCAAACTATTATTTGTATACTCTAGACGCTCATGTACTCGTGCCACTAGTACTGGGGTTGTATTTGGATTTCATCGTTTATTAGTTTATCACCTTATTTCATACTATTCTGTTTATCGTTGTCATTTGATTTGTATTGTTAAAAATGGTTAATAAGTACATCTAATGTTGGCTTGCCTAGCAAGAGAAATGTTAGGCGACATCACGGTCCCGAGGGTGGAAATTCCGGGTCGTGACAACAATCAACATTAGATTTGAGAAAATCTATAAATTCTTACATGAGTTCGGGATTCAAAACCCGTTCCCAAAATGGAACTTCCTTTCCAAAAATTCTTCAAATAAAGCCACTTGTTCGAGCTCTTTCGCGGTCGATTTGGTCGCATTCGTCTCCTTCGATACTTGAAAAGATATCGGTACCTAATATAATTCCGATGATGTCCAAATCCACTACTAAACAATAAGAGGACACGATCACATGCAATATAATATATCCAACTATTAGTCGAGGTCGAATCCTGCAGAGAACAATATGTAGGTGATGAGGCAATGTAAGAGAATTATCGCTCATTATGCTACGCCAAACGCTTAAAAGGGTTTTGAGAAAATATTTATGTCTAAATGCGAAAATGTAAACTAACCTAAAAAACGAGTAAAATAATCAATAACTACAAGCATGGATACATGGGGAATTACACTCAAGTAACGATCCAATGTATTTCATGACTTTTCAAATATGGGTGAGTTTATGTTAATGAGCCTCTGATATTAATTCTATATTAGCTTCTTACGAAGACTAAAACGACTTCCTAATTGAATTATCCTTAAAACAATTAAGAAATTTAAGAGCACCCTATGTGGCTACAAGTAGTTCAATTCTATCCCTAGGTAGAATTCATAAAATGAGGGTTAATATCTCAAGTTCTTGTTAATTAATCTTTTACAACCCCTAATTATCTTTTCCAATATTAATTCAAAATAATGGGCGAGTCATAGGGTTATATAATCCCTTTGAAAACATTAAAGAACAAGAACAATTAAAGAAACAATTAACTCACTTTATAATTAATAAAAATCATTCAACATATAAGCACAATAAGATATTTAATCCAAAATTTAATCATATATATTCTGATAAACAAGATTCAAGTAATGAAATAAATACAACACGCTTAAATTTTCAATACAAAGCAATGAAATGAAGAAATGAGTAAAAATGGATATGAAATCCTCAACCAAAATCTTCAAATCTTCAAGACCGAAGTGCGTGGGCAAGAACCCTAGCTCCAAAACTTGTGTTTTTTAGTCAAGAGACTGAAAAATAAGCCAAATATCTGTTTCCAATAAGCTAGGTCGTGTAATTGTAGGTTTGGAATGGAGAAAATGTGAATTAGAAATTCTGCCCAAGTCTGAAGCCCATTGACCGCACCTGCGGAAAATTCATCGTAGGCGTGGTTCCGCAGAAGCAGATAACCACTCGCTGATGCGAAATTGGACTACTCCACAAAAGCGGACATGTCTCCGCAAAAGCGGCTCTACAAAAGTGTACATCTACCGTAGAAGCGAATTTTTAGTCGCAAGTGCACTTCCAGTGCAATTTCTCTTGTTCCACAGATGCGACCTTTTTTTCACAGGTGCGGGCCGGCAGAAGCGGGTACTCTTCTGCAGATGCGGAATCACTGAGGCAATTTTGCACTTCTTCCACTCTTTTTTGCTCAATTCCACTTCAATTGACTTCAATTCTCTTCATAGTTACTTTCACTTGAAAATCTAGCAATACACACAACAATAACCTCACATTCTAATTAAAGAATACAAAAACTAAAGTAATGAGACTAAAATGAGTGGTAAAACCACCACTTATCAACACCTCCAACTTACAGCTTTTGCTTTTTCTCAAGCAAACAGAAACCAAAACCTCAATGAGGCTTTACCATTTAAAGCTCAATTAACATAGCTATCAATTCCAAATCACATTGTCCAATTAAGCACACCACTGATTGATATTGTTGGTACTAATAAATAGGCTCAAGAATGTGAACTTCACCAAAATAACTCCCTCATTAAAAACTCAATCTCAAGAATGCAATGGAGTATCAAAATAATTAGATGACAACAACCAAACCTCGAGAAGTCACTCAAAAGCACTAGTCTACGTATGCTCAAGTTATTCAATTAGAAATTTATCAATGTTACCAATCCATCATAATCTATGTGCCCTCAAAAGAAAATATCCTAAAATCACCATATTTATAGCAACAACACAAGGGACAAATGCACAAAGACACCCACTCTCAACAAAGAATTTCAAGTATTACAAATATCATGCCATAAACTTGCCCTTATTTTAATTCACCACCAATTCAAGAACATTCGGTATGGATATCCCATAAGGACGTTTTAAGCTTGTAATGTAGGTTTAGGGAGGGGTATGATAAGCATTTGAGATACAAGTGACTACACCTTCCTTGAACAGTTCTCACGTTTGTCTTTATTTTGCATTTTGCTTCTTTTTAAACCATATAGCCCTTATTGACCTCTAGTTACCAACATAGAACCACCTTAAAGTGCATCTTCACCATTTCCCAATTAATACCAACACCCCCAACATATGCTTTTAGCGTCATTCTTAACATTGAAGGAGGGACGGGTTCAAAAGAGGGAATTATTTCACAAAAGAGTAAAGGTTGGTAATGTAGAAGCCAAATAAAAGATTAAAGGCTCAAATGGGATTACTAGTGATAATATTTATACAATGGTAGGCTTTAAAGGATAAAGAGGCTTTTTCAAAGATAACAAATAATGGCTAAGGTCATCCTTCCCATCAAACATAATTAATAATAGTATTGAAAGACCAACCGGGCAAGTTCAAGATGACAAAAGTAAGCACACGAATTATTTTTAACAAAAATTAACACACATGGCACATGAACTAATCAAGACAGATTAATTTTATTTATTAATAAGAATAATTAGATCAATATTATGCCAACTAGTGGGCAAAGAGTCATAAAATGAACCAAATAGTTATCATAAAATTTTTTCTCTCCCAGGCAACTTACTTCTTCAATTTACAACCATAATTCATAGAGGTATTCTTAATTCACAAATCACCTAAAAGAGACTAATTTTATTATTACTAAACAATTCAAAATTCTCCAAATAAATAAACTAGACTAATTCCCTTAAGAAATTTGTCACTGTCACGACCCAAAACCCACTAAGGGTCGTGAGGGCGCCGGACATCACTGTCAGGCAAGCCAACACCAAATAACTAGTAATTACTTATTTTAATATTTTTAAAATCATTTATTTTTAAACATTAAGTAATAAATGATAAATTTCACTGAATTATTAATGATACCTTTAACAATCTTAAAATACTGAATAATCCCATAGACATCCCAGAATCCGGTGTCACAAGCGCATGAGCAATTTTTAGGAAAACAATGTAATACAATAACTTTCTGGGAACAAGTTGGACAGTGGAAAGAAAATACAATACAATACTCTGAAGGAGACTCTGCTGGCTGCGGATCGTCTTGAGAAGTGCAACTCACCTAAGTTTCCGTATCAACCATGTTGCTACATCAAACTAGGACACTAAATATGCATGTGCTTGTGCAACAGAGATGCACAGTAAGTGTAGCATGGGTACGAAAACAACGCGTACCCAGTAAGTATCCCATCTAATCTCGAAGAAGTAGAGACGAGAGGTCGACTTCGACACTTGCTAGTGGTCCAATAATGATATACCAATGATATAGTAAATCAAGGATTTTATAAAATTTATTGTAACTCAATAGCATGAAGCAAGTAAACAATTCTTTTTTTCATAGGAAATTTCCAAATTTGTTTTCATCATTTATACATTTATTCTCAATTCGGGGAAGCAATATCTTCATTTATAAATATCAAGGCAATAAATACAAGCATGCGCAAATCATACCGAGGACGTACGACCCGATCCAATAATATTTAAATTATTCACTGCTAGAGGGTCGAATGGCACGAACCATAGATGCGTCTATTACCCCGCTCGCGAGTCATACATGCGATGCGGTCAAATATAAATAAACAATCACCCCGCTCGCGAATCATACATGCGATGCAGGTACACATAGAAACACCCATTCAAACAATCAATCAAGATTTCATCAGGGAAAAACAACCACCCAAAGAAATGAAAATTCTCTTTAACGGACAAAAAAATGATGTTTAATTCCTTTAGAAATTCATTTACCAATTCGATATGATTTAAGCATTTTAAATTGACAACAAGATTTCAAATATTACAAGTAGAGCATGCTTTTGGGTCCTAGACTACCCGGACTTAAGCATAATAGTAGCTACGCACGAACTCTCGTCACCTTGTGCGTACGTAGCCCCCACAATTAGGAGCACATATCCAATTAATTCACCTATGGGGACAATTCACTCTTACAAGGTAAGAAAATAGACTGACCTCGCTCTAAAGATCCATAACCGGCATTCCACACCCTTCTGAAGACTCAAATAGATGCACATTGCTCCAAAACTAGCCAATAATTATGTAAACTCATTAATATATGATCAATTACTCATTATAATCCAATTTATAACAATTCCTAACCCCGATCGAAATGTTGACAAAATTTCCCTCATGCCCACGTGCCCGGATTCCGAATTGTTTTGAAACATAAAGTTTACTCATAACCTCACGAACTCAAATATATACTTTACTCTCAATTTCATGTCCAAAATCGTGGTTAAAATCCAAAAATACCAGTTTTCTAGGTTTTCCTCAAACTCCCAAATTTCTACCAATTTTCGTGCTAAAATCTATACATAATCAATGTATTTAACTCAAGATAGGTGGGGATAGCTTACCTTGTCGTTGATGATGAAAACTCCCACTTGAAGCTCTCCAAAAATCGTCCAAACAAGAGTAAAATGGAAGAAAATGGGCCAAACCCCCGTTTTAAAGAAACCTTACTACCTCCAGCATTTTCGCACATGCAGTCACTGTCCTTCTTCGCCCAAACCGCACCTGCGACCATTCACTCGCTTCTGCGATCACGCACCTACGGTCAAACTTGTGCAGGTGCGATTACACCAGAACTGGTGCACTTTAGCCATTCCTTATGTTCCATTTACGATCCGTTGACCACCCGGATTCCACCCTAGGCCCCAAGGACCCCGTCCAATCACACTAACCAGTTCCAAATCTTCACATGGACCAGTTCGAGGCCTTAAAGCACATCAAGAAACACTAAAATCACACCCCATTTCAAACTTGATGAACTATAGAACTTCAAACTTCCTCATCCGATGCCGAAACCTATCAAATCACCTCCGATTGACTTCAAATTTTGCACACCAGTCATATTCGACATTACAGACCTACTCCAACTTCCGGAATCAGATTCTGACCCCGATAACAAAAAGTCCACCTCCGGTCAAACTTTTAAAAAACCTTCAAATTTCTAACTTTCGCCAAATGACTCCAAAATGACCTACGAACCTCCAAATCAACTTCCGATCTCGCTCCCAATACCTGAATCACCATACAGAGCTATTTCTAGACTTTGTAACGACCCGAATTTCCCATCCTCAGGAGTCATGATGGCACCTACTAATGTGAGCTAGGCAAGCCAATTATTTGAACAATTTATCTTTTTGCCCATTTTATATCCTTTATCAATTAAGAAGAAATTACATTTAAACAGTGGAATTTAACGTAAACGGAAGAAATACAATAAGCTATCTGAACATGAATATCTAATACAACTGTTTGAGTCTCGACTACCCAGAACTGGTGTCACAGTTTCACAGACGGTCTAAGAATACTACAAATAAAGGTCTGAAAGAAATGAATACAACACTGTCTCTAGAAATGCATGAAATAAATAGGGATAGTAGATAAAAGAAGACGCCAAGGCCTGCGAACGCCTGCAGGACTACCTCGGGTCGCCTGATGAGCAAGAATCAGCAATCCCACCGCAGTTCGAAGTCTACAACACTGGGGTCTACACAAAAAAGTGTAGAGTGTAGTATCAGCACAACCGACCCCATGTGGTGGTAAGTGCCAAACCTAACCTCGGCAAAGTAGTGACGAGGCTAGGACCAGACTACCAAATAAACCTGTGCAATTTAACTATATACAGTAGAAAAGAAGTACGGAAAGAAGCAGTCACATACAGTCAAGTATGTGAGGGGGAAACATCGAAATGTAACAGAAAAGCAACAAATAAATATGAGGATCACTATAGTTCAATAGAAAATAGGAAGGGGAAATCATGATGCGGGGTACAACAAGTATCAACAGGAAGCCAGCAATTTAGTGTGAAGGAACCGTAACACAGTTATCAATAAAAGTTAGGAAATCAAAGACAAGTGCACAACATCACCCTTCGTGCTTTTACTCTCTCTCACCAAAACAATACACAGCATCACCCTTCGTGCTTTACGCTCTTCCTCACCCAAACAACAATCACAAGGAAAATAGGGTAAAGGAATCTATAACCTTGAAATAAGATCAAGTAAAAACAGAGAATCGATAAATAAACGTAAAGGACAACATAACTAAATTATCAACAAGAATCAAGAAAATCAAAGACAAGTGCACGACATCACCCTTCGTGCTTTTACTCCCGTCCTCATCATAAGAATCAATATAAATTGCACAACATAAACCTTCGTGCTTTTACTCTCATCCTCACCATGAAATCAATATAATAGGCACGGAATGGTACATCGTGCGGCACGACATCACCCTTCATGATTTACACTCTTTCCTCACAAAACAAATAACGCACGGCATCACCCTTCGTACTTTAACTCTCTTTCTCACCCAAACAATAATCACAAACAATAGGGCAAGGAAATAAAGGAAATTTGCAATAAGAGTCCCAGCAAGGGAGCAACAAGTCATAAAATCCCGGCAAGGGAGCAACAAGTCAACAATTAAATCTCGGCAAGGGAACAACATCAATAACAACCACATCCCGGCAAGGGAGATAACAAATAAATCAACAATAGCTCGGCAAGGGCGATAACATAATGATCTCTTCTCTTTCTCACTTTTACTTCATAATTATCTTCACAACTCGAGCCAATGCTTTAGAGGTTCAATTATCACTTATACCTTCACAATTCGAGCCAATGCTCTAAAAGTTTGACTGTCACTTATACTTTCACAATTTATTTTATAACTTGAGCCAACGCTCCTCAATGTTCATAAGTCACAATTCTTTCCACAAACTTTATACAACAATTAGAAATCTTTACCAAGGCATGAATACTACAACGAAATCATGAAAATCACAATATAATACTCACGGTCATGCTTGACACCAACGCATAGATACTCGTCACCATGCCTATACATCGTACTCAACAAGAAGCAAATAGCAAATAGGACACAACTCCTAATCCCTCAAGCTAAGGTTAGACCAAACACTTACCTTGAACTTCCATGGCCAACTCAAGCCTCAAACACCGCTTTTCCTTTCGAATTTGGCTCCAAATCAATTGTATCTAGGCACAATCGATCTTAATAACATCAATAAATGCTAAACAATCCAATTCCAATGCTTAATTATAGCTTTCTAATCATTCTTCCCAAAAATCCAAAAATTGACTCTGGGCCCGCTTGGTCAAAACACGAGGTTCGGGACAAAACCCGATCACCCATTCACCCACGAGGCTGAATATATAATTAGATTTGAAATCCGACCCCAAAACGAGGTCTAAATCACAATTAATCAAAAAGCCCTAACTCTACCCAAATCCCTAATTTTCTACCCTTAAAAACATGATTTAAGCCTAGAAATCCAATGGGTGTTGAAAAAAATGGAAGAAAACAAGTTAAAGATTACATACCCAAGAGGTTATGGTGAAGAAATGCTTCAAAAATCACCTAAGCGCTTTGGAGAAGAAGAGGTTTGTGAAAATTTATGAAAATTCCGTAAGTGTTCTATTTTTGAGACTTAAAAATAACTGGGAGAAATTACTCTACGCGTTCGCGACAAGCTCACCGCGTTCGCGATGAATCAGGCCTGTAGACCTCTGTGTTCACGGGGAATATTCTACTCGAGCCCTCGCGTTCGCGTCCAATGGGTCGCGTTCGCGTAGAACAAATGCCCCACCCCTTGCCCATGCTCATTTAGCCTTCGCGTTCGCGTGGCCAGGACCGCGTTCGTGAAGGGATAACCCCAAATGCCTCATGTTCGCGACCTATGCTACACGTTCGCATCTCATTCATCAAAATTTAACACATCGCATTCGCGTGGGTCCTCCCGTGAACGCGACGAAGGAAACATCAGAAACCCAACAGCTAAAAACCTGCAATTTTTCTTAAGTCCAAAAGCTTCCAAAACACATCCGAAACACACCCGAGCCCTCGGGGCTCCTAACCAAACATACATACTAACTCAATGACATCATACGAACTTATCCGTGCGATCAAATCTCCCAAAATAACATCAATAACAACGAATTAAACCTCAAAATCAAAGAATTTTCTCAAACTTCTTAAAACATCAATTTTTTGCAATTTAGGTCCGAATCACGTCAAATGACATCCGTTTTTCACCAAATTCCACAAAAACGTCTTAAATCATATATAAGACCTGTATCGGGCGCCGGAACCAAAATACGGGCCCGATACCATCATGTTCTAATCAAATTTCATTCCAAATTTCTTTAAACAGTTTTAGAAAATAATTTTCTTTAAAAATTCATTTCTCGGGCTTGGGACCTCGAAATTCGATTCCGGGCATACGCCCGAGTCCCATATTTTCCTACAGACCCTCTAGGACCGTCAAATCACGGGTCTGGGTCCGTTTACCCAAAATGTTGACCAAAGTCAAATTTATTCATTTTACAGTCAATTTATCATTTTTCACAGATTTTCACATATAAGCTTTCCAGCTACGCATCCGGACTGCGCACACAAATCGAGGTGATGCTAAATGAGATTTTCAAGGCCTCAGAACACAAAATTTCATTTTAAAACCCTTTAAAACAACTGTTCATCCTCGAACGGACAGAAGAATGAAGTATCTGATTCGGGGAAAAGATGGGGATAACGGCTCTGCATATTGGACTCGGACTCCCAGGTTGATGCCTCAGGAGGATGACCTCTCCACTGAACATGAACAGATGAAAAACTCTTCGATCTCAACTGACGAACCTACCGGTGTAGAATAACTACCAGCTCTAGATGCACAGCTGATAAGCTCGGCGGCAATACAATCTATAAGCCACCTCTCCCACTTGATCAAGAATCTCAAACGGACCAATGAACCTAGGGCTAAGCTTGCCCTTCTTCCCAAATCTCATCATGCCCTTCATAGGCGACACTCGAAGCAATACCCGCTCACCGACCATGAAAGCCAAATCTCGAACCTTGCGGTCGGCATAACTATTTTTCCTAGACTGAGCTGTATGAAGCCTATCCTGAATAATCCTAACCTTGTCCAAGGCCTCCTGAACTAGATCTGTACCCAATAACTAAGCCTCTCCTGGCTCAAACCATCCAACCGGAGACCGACATCGCCTACCATATAAAGCCTCATAAGGAGCCATCTGAATACTCGACTGGTAGCTATTGTTGTAGGCAAACTCTGCTAAAGGCAAAAACTAATCCCACGAGCCTCCAAAGTCAATAACACAAGCTCGGAGCATATCCTCAAGAATCTGAATAGTCCGCTCGGACTGCCCGTTCGTCTGAGGATGAAATGTTATGCTCAACTCAACCTGAGTGCCCAACTCTCGCTGAACTGCTCTCCAAAACCGTGAGGTAAAGTGTGTACCTCGGTCCGAAATGATAGACACTAGCACACCATGAAGACGAACAATCTCCCGGATATAGATCTCAACTAACCTCTCAGAAGAATAGGAGACTGCCACAGGAATGAAATGTGTTGACTTGGTCAGCCTATCAACAATGACCCACACTGCGTCGAACTTCCTCCGAGTCTGCGAGAGTCCAACAATGAAATCTATAGTGATCCGCTCCCACTTCCACTCGGGAAGCTCAATCCTCTGAAATAAACCACAAGGCCTCTGATGCTCGTACTTAACCTGCTGACAATTCAAATACCGAGCCACATATGCAACAATATCCTTCTTTATTCTCCACCACCAACAATACTGCTGTAAATCTTGATACATCTTCGCGACACCCAGATGAATAGAGTACCGGGGAGCTATGGGCCTCCTTTAAAATCAAATCCCGAAGCCCATCCATATTAGGCATACAAACTTGACCCTGCAATCTCAAAACTCCATCATCAACTAAGGTAACCTACTTGGCACCTCCGCGCTGCACCGTGTCTCTGAGGACACACAAATGGGGATCATCATACTGTCGATCACGGATACGCTCCAATAATGAAGAACGAGCAACTGTGCAAGCTAAAACACGGCTGCGCTCAGAAACATCCAACCTCACGAACTGATTGGCCAAAGCCTGAACATCCAAAGCAAGCGGTCTCTCACTGACCGAAATATAGGCAAGACTGCCCATACTGGCTGACTTCCTACTCAAAACATCGACCACCACATTGGCCTTTCCCGGATGATATAAGATAGTGATATCATAGTCTTTCAACAACTCCAACCACCTCCTCTGCCTCAAATTCAACTCCTTTTTCTTGAACAAATACTGAAGACTCATGTGATCCGTGAACACCTCAAATGCCATGCCATATAGATAATGCCTCCAAATCTTCAATGCGTGAACAATGGCTACCAACTCCAAATCATGAACCGAATAGTTCTTCTCATGAATCTTCAACTGCCGCAAAGCATAGGCAATCACCTTGCCACCCTGAATCAATACTACACCAAGTCCAATACGAGATGTATCACAATAAACCATATAAGGCCCTGAACCTGTGGGAAAAACCAACACCAATGTCGTAGTCAGGGCTGTCTTGAGCTTCTGAAAGCCCGCCTCACACTCATCCGACCATCTGAACTGGGCACCCTTCTAGGTCAACCTGGTTATCGGGGCTCGATAGATGATTACCCCTCCACGAACCGACGATAGTAGCCTGCTAATCCCAAGAAACTCCGAATCTCTGTAGCTAATGTTGGTCTAGGCCAGTTTTTGACCGCCTCAATATTCTTCTGATCAACCTGAATACCCTCTACTAATACTATATGACCCAGAAATGCAACTGAACTCAACCGGAACTCACACTTCTAAAATTTAGCATACAACTGACTTTCCCGCAGAGTCTGAAGTACCACTCTAAGATGTTGCTCGTGCTCCTCCCAGCTGTGGGAGTATATCAAAATATCATCAATGAAGACTATCACGAACGAATCCAAATAAGACCTGAACACCCAGTTCATCAAATCCATAAAAGCTGCTGGGGCATTTGTCAATCCGAATGACATAACTAAGAAATCGTAATGCCCATACCGAGTGCGGAAAGCTATCTTAGGTACATCAGATGCCCTAATCCTCAGCTGATGGTAGCCAGATCTCAAATAAATCTTTGAAAATACCTTGGCACCCTGAAGCTGATCAAACAAATCATCAATCGTCGGCAATGGGTACTTATTCTTGTTTGTAACCTTGTTCAACTGCCGATAATCAATACACATTCTCATCGACCCATCCTTCTTCTTAACAAACAACACCGGCACACCCCAAGGCAAAACACTCGGCCTAATAAAACCCTTCTCAAGCAAGTCTTGCAACTGCTCCTTCAACTCTTTCAACTCCGGCGGGGCCATACGATATAGTGGGATAGAAATGGGCTAAGTGCCTGGAGCCAAATCAATGCAAAAGTCAATATCCTTGTCGGGTGGCATACCCAGTAGGTCTGAAGGGAATACCTCAGGAAACTCACAAACAACGGGCATAGAATCAATAGAAGGGACCTCAACACTTCACGAACATATGCCAAATAGGCCAAACACACCTTCTCGACCATACACCGAGCCTTCACAAAAGAGATAACATTACGGATAGAATGACCAGGAGTCCTTCTCCACTCTAAACGAGGCAAACCCGGTAAAGCTAAGGTTACAGTCTTGGCATGACAGTCCAAGATAGCGGGGTAAGGTGATAACCAGTTCATCCCCAATAGGACATCAAAATCAACCCTATCCAGAAGAAGCAAATCTATACGAGTCTCAAGACCTCCAATCACCACTATACATGAACAATGGACGTGATCCACCACCGGTGTAGACACATAAACGGGGGCACTCAAGAATCACTAGGCATGACCAAGTACGGCGCAAAATAAAATCGAAGCTTCTCTACCACAAACCAGAACAGTACCTGCACCTCCACCTCTAATACCTTTACCTCCACCTCTAGCATCTCTACCTCCACCTCTAATACCTTTACCTCCACCTCTAGCTAACCGAGCGAGCTGGAAGAGTCCCTCAATGAACCTTATCACTCTCTCTCACAGTGGGAAGTATGATAAGAGCATGACGAGTCAAGTCGATGAATCTGATCTCGTATTGAGTAATACCAATAGAACCCTGCTGGAGATGCTCAAACTGCCTCTAATAGACCTCTCTCTGAGTGATGGGGAGAAACTTCTCTAGAAATAGCTGCGTGAACTGTTCTCAAGTCGAAGCTGATGACCTAATTGGTATAGCCAATCAATAATCTCTCCAACAGGTCCTGGCGGATCTAGATAAGCGAAAAGTAGCAAAATCGACCCCATTGGTCTCCACGATCCCCATGTTCCTGAGAACCTCATGACAGCTGTCTAGATAATCCTGGGGATCCTCAGTAGATGCACCGCTAAATTTAGTAGTGAAGATCTTGGTGAACTTATCCAACCTCAACAAAGCCTCCGAAGACGTAGCTGATCTATCACCAGTCTGTGCTGCTACTCGGCTGAAGAAGCGGTACATGACCTCACCATTCGCAAAAGGACAAGAGTACAAATCCAATTAGCATTGAGAAACCAAACTGCACCACAAGAAAGAATAAATGAGAAGTTTTTCCTAACTCTGTAGCCTCTGGGGGATAAATACAGACGTCTCTGTACCGATCCCTCAAACACTACTAAGCTTATCTATGAACTGTGAGACCCATGTAACCTAGCGCTCTGATACCAACTTGTCACGACCCGAATTTCCCACCCTCGGGAGTCCTGATGGTGCTTACTAATGTGAGCTAGGCAAGACAATTATTTGAACAATTTATCTTTTTGCCCATTTTATATCCTTTTATCAATTAAGAAGAAATAACATTTAAACAGTGAAATTTAACATAAACGGAAGAAATACAACAAGCTATCTGAACATGAATATCTAATACAACTGTTTGAATCTCGACTACCCAGAACTGGTGTCACAGTTTCACAGACGGTCTAAGAATACTACAAATAAAGGTCTGAAAGAAATGAATACAACACTATCTCTGCAAATGCATGAAAGAAACATGGACAGTAGATAGAAGAAGACACCAAGGCCTGCGGATGCCTGCAAGACTACCTCGGGTCGCCTGATGAGCAAGAATCTGCAATCCTACCACGGTCCAAAGTCTACAACACTGGGGTCTACACAAAAGAGTATAGAGTGTAGTATCAGCACAACCGACCCCATGTGCTGGTAAGTGCCTAGCCTAACCTTGGCAAAGTAGTGATGAGTCTAGGACCAGACTACATAATAAACCCGTGCAATTTAACTATATACAACAGAAAATAAGTACAACAGTCACATACAGTCAAGTATGGGAGAGGGAAACATGTTGCAGGGAAACATCGAATAGTAACAGAAAAGCAACAAATAAATATGAGGATCACTACAGTTCAATTGAAAAGAGGAAGGGAAAATCATGCTGTGGGGTACAACAAGTATCAACAGGAAGCCAGCAATTTAGTGTAGAGGAACCGTAACACAATTATCAATAAAAGTTAGGAAATCAAAGACAAGTGCATGGCATCACCCTTCGTGCTTTTACTCTCTCTCTCACCAAAACAATACACAGCATCACCCTTCGTGCTTTACGCTCTTCCTCACCCAAACAACAATCACAAGGCAAATAGGGTAAGGGAATCTATAACCTCGAAATAAAATCAAGTAACAACAGAGAATCAATAAATAAAAGTAAAGGACAACATAACTCAATTATTAACAAGAATCAGGAAAATCAAAGACAAGTGCATGGCATCACCCTTCGTGCTTTTACTCTCGTCCTCACCATAAGAATCAATATAAATTGCACGGCATCACCCTTCGTGCTTTTACTCTCATCCTCACCATGAAATCAATATAATAGGCACGGAATGGTACATCGTGCGGCAAGGCATCATTCTTCGTGCTTTACACTATTTCCTCACAAAACAAACAATGCACGACATCACCCTTCGTGCTTTAACTCTCTTCCTCACCCAAATAAAAATCACAAACAATAGGGCAAAGAAATAAAGGAAATTTGCAATAAGAGTCACGGCAAGGGAGCAACAAGTCAACAATTAAATCCCGGCAAGGGAACAATAAGTCAACAATTAAATCTCGGCAAGGGAACAACATCAATAACAACCACATCCCTGCAAGGGAGATAACATATAAATCAACAATAGCTCGGCAAGGGCGATAACATAATGATCTATTTTCTTTCTCACTTTTACTTCACAATTCTCTTCACAACTTGAGACAATGCTCTAGAGGTTCAATTATCACTTATACCTTCACAACTCGAGCCAATGCTCTAAAAGTTCGACTGTCACTTATACTTTCACAATTCATTTTACAACTTGAGCCAACGCTCCTCAATGTTCATAAGTCACAATTCTTTACACAAACTTTATACAACAATTAGAAATCTTTACCAAGGCATGAATACTACAATGAAATCATGAAAATCACAATATAAGGATCACGGTCATTCTTGACACCAACGTATAGATACTCGTCACCATGCCTATACGTCGTACTCAACAAGAAGCAAATAGCAAATAGGAAACAACTCCTAATCCCTAGAGCTAAGGTTAGACCAAACACTTACCTCGAACTTCCATAGCCAACTCAAGCCTCAAACACCGCTTTTCCTTTCGAATTCGGTTCCAAATCAATTATATATAGACATAATCGACTTAATAACATCAATAAATGCTAAACAATCCAATTCCAATACTTAATTATAACTTTCTAATCATTCTTCCCAAAAATCCAAAAATTGACCCCGGGCCCGCTTGGTCAAAACACGAGGTTCGGACCAAAACCCGATCACCCATTCACCCACGAGCCCGAATATATAATTAGTTTTGAAATCCAACCCCAAAACGAGGTCTAAATCAGAATTAATCAAAAAGCCCTAACTCTACCCAAATCCCTAATTTTCTATCCTTAAGAACATGATTTAAGCCTAGAAATCTAATGAGTGTCGATAAAAATGGAAGAAAACAAGTTAAAGATTACTTACTCAAGAGGTTATGGTGAAGAAGTGCTTCAAAAATTGCCTAAGAGCTTTGGAGAAGAAGAAGTTTGTGAAAATTTATGAAAATCCCATAAGTGTTCTATTTTTTAGACTTAAAAATAACTGGGCGAAATTACTCTACGTGTTCGCGACAGGCTCACCGCGTTCACGATGATTGAGGACTGTAGACCTTCGCGTTCGCATAAATGGACTCGCGTTCACGGAGAAGAATCTCCTCGAGCCCTCGCGTTCACATCCAATGGGTTGCATTCGCGTAGAACAAATGCCCCACCCCTTGCCCAAGCTCATTTAGCCTTCGTGTTCGCATAGCCAGGACCGCGTTCGCGAAGGGATAACCCCCTATGGCTCGCGTTAGCGCCCTGTGCTACGCGTTCGCGTAGAAGGAATTTCCTTCATCAAAATTTAACACATCGTGTTCGCGTGGGTCCTCATGCGAACGCGAAGAAAGAAACATCAGAAACCCAACAGCTGAAAAGCTGCAATTTTTCTTATGTCCAAAACCTTCCAAAACACATCCGTAACACGCCTGAGCCCTCAGGGCTCCTAACCAAACATACGTACTTACTCAAGAACATCATACGAACTTATCCGTGCGATCAAATCTCCCAAAATAACCTCAATAACAACGAATTAAACCTCAAAATCAAAGAATTTTCTCAAACTTCTTAAAACATCAATTTTTGCAATTTAGGTCCGAATCACGTCAAATGACATCCGTTTTTCACCAAATTCCACAGAAACGTCTTAAATCATATATAAGACTTGTACCAGGCGCCGGAACCAAAATACGAGCCCGATACCATCATGTTCTAATCAAATTTCATTCCAAATTTCTTTAAATAGTTTTAGAAAACAATTGTCTTTAAAAATTCATTTCTCGGGCTTGGGACCTCGAAATTCGATTCCGGGCATACGCCCGAGTCCCATATTTTCCTATGGACCCTCCGGGACTGTAAAATCATGGGTCCGGATACGTTTATCCAAAATATTGACCAAAGTCAAATTTATTCATTTTACAGTATTTTGAAGAAAGGTGGATCTATAGGGGAAAAGATAAATATATAGTATCAATAAGAAGACAGTTTGATTTTCTTGTTTGCACATGTGTATTGTCTAATCTATGAGAATCAAGCTTTTCCCCTTCCGTAAGCGCATATGAAATCAAAGACCCAGTCAGGGATAGAGTTGAGAATGACATTAAAATTGAACAACTGTGTAGGAGTACTAATAAGTTTTGTAAGGGTATAGTTTATTTAATTGAGTGAAATTAGGCCAGTAGTCTTTCTGAATGTGATAGCTGAGAACTGTGATTCTTCGCTCGATCAATTCTTGCCATCACGCTCTGGCTTTAGCATCTGCCGAGCACATCTAAGCGAAAAATATCAAAATTTATTATTTTTCACATATTTTCACATATAAGCTTTCCAGCTACGCACCCGGACTGTGCACGCAAATCGAGGTGATGCTAAATGAGATTTTCAAGGCCTCAGAACACAAAATTTTATTTTAAAACAAGTGTTAGGTCATCACAAACTCGAAATCCCAAACGGACATCGATAGCATTGAAATTCACTTCAACCCAAATTTATGAAATTCTTCCAAAAATGCTAACTTCCACAATAGGCGCCAAAACGCTCTCGGGTCATCCAAAACCCGATTCGGGCATACTCCCAAGTCCGAAATCATCATATGAACATGATAAAACCTTCAAATCCTGATTCCGAGGTCGTTTACCCAAAAATTCAATCATAGTCAATTCTTCTAACTTAAAGCTTTTGAAATGAGAATTTCCTTTCGAAATCCAAATCCGAACTTCTCGAATTTCGATTTCGACCTAACATACAAGCCATAATACCTGAAGTGAAGCTACTCATGACCTCAAACCGCCAAAGAACGCGCTAAAGCTCAAAGAAACTGGTCAAATCGTTATAGTCACGCTATCCATCATAGGGAAAAGTCACATGGTTCAACACAAAAATATTCCTTGGAAAATAACCATAGCATAAATAAATCCCAAGAAGATTTATTGGAAAGTATATTACTATTAAAGAAATAAAAATAATATAAACTAAAAACTACTAACGAAAATAAAATAAAATAAAGTAACAAAAGCGACTATACTATTGGAAATAAAAATAAAAATAAAATAAACTAAAAACTACTAAAGGAATAAAAATAAAATAACTAAAAACTAAATCTGCAAATACATCACCAATCACAAACTACACCCGGCAAAGGAACTTGATAAACAACAGTAAAATAAGTCGGGCAAGGGCAAACAATATTCGTACAAAAGCATAAGCTCGGCAAAGGCACAAGTCAAGCATAGATGTACAAATAAATTATACTCCCTAAATCCATCCCAACTAAAAATATTGTAGTTTACTCACTGCACAATATCAAAATAAAGTAAGAGTAGTTTGAGAGTCTTCCTGAAGTCTACATCAGACTAGCAGAGTGCGAGAAAAGGCTCATCACTATCGTGTAGAGCTCTCGGCTTCATCATCACTGGTATCATCAGCATTAACATCAACATCATCTGATAAGAAAGAATAACTCTTCATTATCATCTTTGTCTCCGATCGGTATCTTCCTGTCCATTTGAAGACGGCCTTAATGCCTCTCCACATCTTTACCATGAGTTCACCTTTCTTATTGTTTTTCCCTCTCCTTCTGGAAGTTTGCCTGGAGATCAACATGAGCCTTGGCCATATTTCCATATGCTGCCTAAAGCCTGCTAACAGAAGTTGCTAACTTCTCATGAGACTCCAACCTATTTTTTTAAGGCCTCCAGGTATGTCTTCGTCTCTTCTTTAGTATAGTACTCAGGCGAGGTTCCACTCGGGATCTATGACACTAATAAACTATGGAAGACCGGCCGGGTCATTATAATCAAACCATATGTATACTCCCAAGTTGTAATCACACGATGTACCATATTGCTCATATGCCTATAGCAATACCTTCCAACCATAATAGCTTCTTATTACCTAACCTAATATCGGTAATATACCTCAATTAAACCTGATAATTTCTACTTTCGTGATGTAATTTCCTGATTTGATCTATGATAGCATATTTGCACATGCATACACTTTAGCATGTCACTTATACCACTTCAGGAGTATGAAATTTGATATTCATTGATCATGTACATGTATTCTTGTATATCTGTTTCTTGTGTGATATGAGTTGGACTAGTAGCATGTGAATTATTAGCACTTGAATTAGCCGTACGGTTGTGATTATTAGCACATGAATACGACGTGCGATTATTAGCACATGAATACGCCATGCGGTTGTGATTATTAGCACATAAATACATCGTGCGGTGGGCCTAGTTGACTTTTTAGGTTGTCAATTTTGATTAAAGACCTTAGCTATCTTGTGCAGGATTGTTTTCTATGGCTCTTATTGATGATATTAAGTTGCTTTAGCTAGATTCGAGTTGCTCGGAGGCTAATTCGTGTTCGAAGGGCTTTTTAGTGTATTGATTTATGCTTATTGAGGTAAGTAATATATCTAAACTTGGATTTGAGGGTATTTAACCATAGGGACTATGTTATATGATAGGTATTGGGGTAACGTACGCGCTAGGTGATGGGTGTATGTGCGTGCACCGAAGTATTCATGATTAGAAGTGGTTTTTAGACTATTATGAGATTTGTTTGCTATCATGCTTTGTTATATATGTGTTTTCTAAACTTATATGACTATTTGAGTTCTGATCCATATTAGAAATCATGTTTAGGCTATGTGCTAATTTTTTGAGACCTAATAGGGCTATTCTTGCTGTTTCTGAGCTATTTGCCTTAGTAGTATACATACTCTCAGTCATGATGCTATATCCGTGTATGATATCTTTATCTCAGTACTTTCTTATTTGATTCCTCACATGTTGTTAATGCCCCATATGTGTAACACCACTGAATTGAGTACTGTGATATGTGGTAAACTGAGATTTGAGTGGTTAATAACTGAGCTTGGTCCATAGAGCCGAGTTGGTATTGATTTTAGGTGACGCGTGCTCGAGGCTCATATTGGGCTAAGTATTATTTATTTGGGGTGACGCGTGCACCAGGTTTCACTATTGGTCTATATGATTATGATTAGCGTTTGGGCAGGATCTCTCCCTCCGAAATCTGACATGACATTAGTAGGCGCAGGCACAATGTTATATATACGTGCTTTGATAATGGGCATTTATGCTAGGCACCCGTACAATGCTAAGAGTTGATGTGTGGTTATTCTTGATGGTTTCACTGTGATATTATTGATTTGACATGTATATTTGACATGTAGGCATAGAGATAATTTCCTCATACTAGATGGTAAATAAAATATTTTATCCGTATTGGAAAGCATGTCCAAATTGCTGAAATGTGAACAAGCTGAACATGATATCATTGAGTTATTTACTTATACTATTTTTTCATATCCTGAGCTGTTATTGGTTATTAATATTAAACTCTTGCTATTTATTTTGAGCTTGTCATTATTTTTAGCCCAAGGTTAGGTTTGTTACTTATTGAGTACACGGGGTCAGTTGTAGACAAAAGCTTCACCCAAACTAGTGCGTACCATATGTTCGATGAAATGCCTCAAAGGCATGTAGTGTCCCAATTGGAGCCCGAGCTCCGGATTGATACACTAGTAGGTTCTAAGCATCCCGAGCATAAGTTTTAAGTGTGGGGTGGCTCATCGAAGCCAGGGTAAAGGTTTAAGTATGTCACTAGCATTGTTCTCATTTATGAACTAGTTGTCTTCTCTCTTCATTATTGGTTAATTTCAAGAGGTGAAGTCTGAGTAGCCTCGACTTACTTGATAACAATATGCTAATCTCTTAAGTGTGGCGTCGTACGACCATGTTTCGAATTGATTCAATGCCCTCTAAAGTTGACTAACATCCACTTGTATAGGTACAAAAATGGTACGCCCGAAACCAAATACACCTCCAATTAACAAAAGAAAGGGCAAAGCTATTGCCCCTACTAAAGGCAAGACATCATCTACACCCACCACCGAAAAAATGGAAGGGAGGAAAGGCCATATCTAGTAAGGTTGAGGGATTATGAGCAGTTGCAGCCATGGCAGTCACACACCCCAGGCCTTAGGGGAAGCGTGAATATGGAATTAAAAGTATACCCTCATCTACCAAGGCATGGTACAAGATCTGTTGGCCTAAGCATATGCATCCCGATTTAGCTATTGATGAATGTTGTTTACGAGCTAAGTTCCGGAAATATAAAAGTCTATTCATGAGCTTGGATTGAGATATGTGTTCGGGAACCTTGGGGATATTAATGTGAACCTCGTTCGCGATTCTATGCCGGATATGATCCAAATGATCCAGAGCAGTATGTGCCCATTCGGGCTAGATTGATTGATTTTTCTGCAACCGCTCTATGCAAATACTTGGGAACTTCGGATGTTCCACATGAGCCCTTGGGTAACTTCATTGGCCACCCAACATATCGAGAGCTTAGACACACTTTATGTGGTGTCAATTTTGTGGCTGCCTGGGTTCGTGACAAAAAGACTGGCCTCTATAGGAAATTTCCAAAGAAGAAGATGAAGTTGGAGGCTTAAGTTTGGTTGAAATTGATCAACATTCGATTGCTACCGTGAAATAATGACACTTTGATCGGGCATAAGAGTTGTGTCTGCTTTACTTCTTAATGACCGGCCAAAAGGTGAATGTGGGCCGTTTGATACGCCACCAGATGTCGCATGTGTGAAAGAGCAATAGGCTAGATAGGTTGTTCTTCGGCAACATGATAACGTAGTATTTGAGAAAGGATGAGGTAGAGGAGGAGCTAGAGTTTTATATAGTCATTCCAGCACCCCTCCGAGGGACTGACATCACCAGCATCTGTCTTAAGAAGGAGAATGATATGATTGCACTCACTAGTACCGAGCACAATGCTCATGATGATGGATTCATGGCCATTTCTATGGGATGTTGAACTTGCAACTACAGATTAGAGGGAGGCTAGCTACTCAGGAAGAGAGGGCTAACTTACATGAGTAATTCCGTTCAATGCCCAAGCCCGACATCTGGTGGGGCTTGGTAAGGGCCAGAGATTACCTGAGGATGAAGATGTCAACGTACCTGAATGTTTAGAGGCCGAGCCAGATCGACTTAGGAGGATGCTGAGCTAGGAGATGATGATGAAGATTAGGCAGCTGCTGATATGGCCTTCTATGATGAGGAGTGACCAGGGAGTTTTCTTACCACCTCACTTGATTTTTATGTTTTATATGCATTAAAGACATTGCATGGTTAAGTGTGGGGTGAGAGATTCTCTAGAGTATATATATAGTAGGTTACATGTTAGCTTCTTATTTTTATTGTAGTTTAGTAATTTTTAGATTAGGTTCTTGCCTTCTTGTTTTTAGCTTATCTTAATGGAAAAAGAGGAAAAATAGATTAAAAAAACAAGAGAAACATAAAAAAGTATTATGGTGTTTTGGTGGTAGTCCTTTTTATTGATTTAGTAGTAGTTTAATTTGATATTTTAAAAAAAAAAAGAAAAAAATAGAAAAGTTTGGACTTTTTCTGACGATGGATCTCCTAGACAGTTTTCTTGAGGGATTAATGTCTAGACAAAAACACTCAAAAAAAATTAATAAAATTAGAAAAATACAAAAACATGTCTTTTAGTTTTTTTAGGTAGTAATAATTCCCCGTGTTTTTTCTTTATGCCTCAATTCTTTTTCATGGGAAGTAGCTTGAACGGGGTAGCAGTTTTTTTTAAAACTTTTAGAGTAGATTAGAATTTATGGAATAAAAAGTGGAAGAATGATGAACCTAGGCACCTTTGACTTGTTTGATAGTAGTATATTTAGGCTTTGGCATGTGTAGTATATTTTTCATGTGATAAAATTGCTTAGGATATTATTTGGATAGCATGTTAATGATGACTATGTCTCGTTTACTTGACTATTGTTCAATTTGTCCTTAATGCCTAATATCTCGTGGCTTTGTGACTACTTGCATTGTTTGAAAGTCGGAAGGAGGTCATCCTTAGTGAGTCATGTGCCATGTGTGAAGTGACCTTTCTGTGTAGTCCATGTCGTTGTACTTACTAGAACTTGCCCTGTATGTGAGTTGAAGAGAAACTTTAGGCGATGCTTGGTTTGAAAAATAATTTTAGGTTTTCTTTGATCTTTTTGAGCTTAATTGCTTATCACAAATCAAATCTATCCCTAGTTAACCCTTTTGAGCCTATTGACTTTTATTTGTCACCCACATTACAAGCCTATATCATTTTTTGTTCTTAATTGATATTATTTTGATCCTTTTACCTCTTAAGGCACTTTAATTATGAAATGAGCGCTACAAGAAGTAAGGAGGGGACTTGGATGAATTTTGAGTGGAACCAATAAAAGTAGAAAAAGTGTACTTGTGTTGTAAATAATACAGCACTAGCGGAAATTGCAAAAGAAAGAAAAAAATATAATAGTTGAGTAAAAAAGAAAGAAAAGAAAAGAAAGAAGTCCGAGAAAAAAAGAAGGGGAATATAGATGAATAAATCAATGTCTGGTTCTTGCTAGTGGAGTGTAAATTAAGTTAGTACTTAAATAAAGAGGAAATATTTTTGGGGTGTGATCTTATTTGTGAAAGTGAAGTGGATTGAAGAATTTGCGCTTAAAATTTATTACGTGATGTGTTAAAGTGCTTAGGAGGGTGAACCACAATTCCTAAATATATCCTACCCATCCCTTAGCCCACATTACAACCACGAAAAAGTGCTAATTGATTTTATTTAAGCGAACGTACATTAATAGAGATTTACATTAAGGGCAAGCCTATGGTACCAATTGCATGCATGTGACGTCTTTGTGAGAGTGAACGATTTTGATATATGCGAGTCCTTAAAAATATATTTGAGTATTTGATTAGAATGTGTGGATTCAACTTTCTCTTTTGTTATTATTGTGAGGGCACATAATTTCACGAGGGATAGGTGACATTATTTGATTTCTCTACGATGTTAAGTGTTCGAGCCATGAGTGCATTGTGATATTGAGTCGGTTTTTGAGGCTTGGATTGTTATGAGTATGTTGTCTTTGTTGTGAATATTTCTTTTGAAGAATGGTATAAGTAAAGGGAAGTGTATATGATTACATATACTCTAGATTAAATGTTGCTATCAACTATGGTCATTGGTTTAGTGTGCTTCAATTATGTAAAATATAAAGTGCTCAAGAATAGTGTAAATTGTTGGCTTCCTCGAGGACGAACAACGTTTAAGTGTGGGGTAGTGATGTTTGTATATAAACGTATATTTTAGTACATTACTTACCTTACATTTTAGTATTTTAATAATTAATTGAGTGACATTTGAGATTAATTATGTTGTTTTTATGTGTAGGATTGTTGAAGGATGAAGACGCGTGAAAGTTGCACATAAGAATGTCAAAGATACTCAAAAAGAGCATGAAAAGGCAAAAATTGAACAAGTCCTGGAACCAGGAGCCAGGCTAGGCGACGCCTAGCTCCAGGTGAGGCAGACCGTGTATCAGACCAGGCGAGGCGAGCCCAAACGCGAGCTACAAGCTAGGCCTCGCGAGCTCTGAGGCCTAGCCCTTTCCCAGTCCGAGCATTATACGTTTTCCACGTGGATTTGGGCATGGGGACTCCGACCCTAACCTATAAATACCCGCTAAACGCGATTATTGAGGGCTTGGTCAATGTTGAAGGCGACAAAGGCATAGAAACACAAACGGAGCAAGGAATTCATCTATTCTTCTTTCTTTCATCTAGTATTCATTGCTTTTATGTGTGTGTGTGTATATATATATATATAATTTTGATTATTAGCATGATTATGAGTGGCTAGTTCTTCTCATTCTGGGGTTATGGGTACTACATGAATGTTCATGTTTGAAGTTTAATTTTACGATTTTGGTTTTATCATATTGTTTTATTTTATTTAATCCGGTTCTTCGTTATTTTGCTGCGTAGATAACAGTGAAATACTCTCTATGAATCTAGAGTTAAACTCAAAAGTGGAAACTCTAGATTGCATATATGATTAAATAGAGCAAGTTCTTGAACCTAGGCATCGGGGAACAGATTTGCAGTTAGGATAGACATATACGTAATCATCTTACTTGGTTGAAATACAGGAATTATAAATATGTTCTTGTTAGTTTTAATTCCATAAACATATAGAACTCGACAGATTTTTACGAGTAACATTAACCCTATCAATCAACAAACCACGTAACTCAATTAGTCAGTTTAAGCAGAGAACACAACATGATTGTTAGCTAAGCTATAACCCTAGAATATCTTCTCCTATTGGATTTTATCTTAAATTGCCTATGTAACGGCTCGGCCGGTCATTTCGAGAGTTATAACCTCGTTCCCTCATTTCCTTCTTCTTTTGTGTTCTACAGTTGTATTATGTTTTACCGAATCAGTTGGTTCGGTTTCGAAGTGGTTTTGGAGTGTATTGAGACACTTAGTCTCTAAGGAGGAGGTCTAAGTTGGAAGAGTTGACCGGATATTTACTTATGTGTAAACCACATCTGATTTGAAGTTTGATGATTCCTTTAGCTCCATTAGGTGATTTTGGATTTAGGAGCGTGTCCGAATGTGATTTGGAGGTCCATTGTAGAATTAGGCATGGATTGACGAAAGTTGAAATTTTGGAGATTTTGGCCGGCAATTGAAATTTTGATATCGGGGTAAAAATGGAATTCTGGAAGTTGGAGTAGGTTCGTGGTGTTATTTTGAACTTGTGTGTAAAATTTGAGGTCATTCTGACTTGATTTGATAGGTTTCAGCATCGTTTGTGCAATTTGAAAGTTTAGAAGTTCTTAGGGTCGGATCCGGTGGTAATTTGGTATTTTGATATTGTTTTGAGTGATTTGAAGGTTCGACTAAGTTGGTATGATGTTATGGGATGTGTTGGTATATTTTGTTGAGGTTCCGAGGGCATCGGGTGAGTTTCGGGTGGTTAACAAATCATTTTTGGCTTTTGGAGGATGGCTGATAGTTGCTGGTATTTTTCTTCTAGTTTCCTTATACGTGACCGCATGAGTATATACGCGATCACGTAAGCTTATTTGGGGCAGAGGTGAGTTTTTTCTATGCGATCACAGAGTTAGGGACGCGATCGCATATGTGTGCGAGGTCGTGCATTGCGAACGCTTGGTCAATGCTGCATTCGCGTATGAGTATTAGAGCTGAAGAGGAGCCAAGGTGATTGCTCTATGCGATCACATGAGGTAGGATGCAATCGCGTAGGTTTGTATGGCAGTGGTTCGCGAACGCGTGGTGAATTTTGCGTTCGCATAGAGTAAATAATGTGGGGCAGCCTATTTGTGCTTCACGATCGCGAGGCTATTTCCGTGATCGCGATGAAGGATATCTGGGCAATAGTGTTAAATTTCAAAATCGAGGGTCTGAACCCATTTTTCATATTTTGAGCTAGAGACCGCGGAATTTTTCTATTTTTTAAGGGATTTTCAGAGAGGTGATTTGAGTAAGTGTTTCTCACTTGGTTTTGGCTATATCCCATGATTCTGCCTTTAATTTTGTCATCTAATTTGTGATTTGGGGTTAAAAATTGGGGAAGAAGATGAAGTGTTCTTGAGTTATGATTTTAGGGGTTTTGATGGGATTTTATTGTCGGATTTGAGTAAATTTGTTATGGGTAGACTCGTGAGTGAATGAGCTTTCTAGTTTTGTGACTTTTGTCGGATTTCGAGACGTGGGCCAAGGGGCCGGGTTTGAGCCGATTTCGGATTTTGGTTATAAGTTGGCATTTTCTTGTGGAATTTGTTCCTTTAGACTATATTGATCGTATTGTGTTTCTTGTGTATAGATTCGGGACGTTTGGAGACCGATTTGAGGGGCAAAGGCATCACAGAGTAGGATTTTATCTTGGTTTGGGGTAAGTAATGCTTCCAAACTTGGTTTTGAGGGTTCGAAACCCTGAACATGTGTTATGTGGCTAGTATTGAGGTGACGCACATGCCAAGTGACGGGCGTGCGAGTGTGCATCGTGAGAATTGTGGCATGGGTGATTCCATGGTACCGTTTAATGACTCTATCCTATTGATATCCATGTTTTCTTCGTGTGATAAAGTAGTTGAGCTGTAATCCATGCTAGATATCATGTTTAGGCTTTGTGCAGGTATTGTTTGGACTCTTAGCGGTCATTTTTTGCTGGCATCTCACTATTTTCATTTTATATTCCATACTCAGTCATGATCATGCATTTCTATATCATATCTCAATCTCAGTTATTTACTGATTTATCATATCATTGTTCCTGGTTGTTTTCATGACACTGTGAGCCCGTGGTGAGACTGGAGAGGTTGATGACTGAGTGAGGCCGCGAGCTTGAATATAAGTGATAGTTATGGGATTAGGTGGCATGCCACAATGGTTATATTGATTTATGATAGCGCTTGGGCTGAAGGAGCCCCTCAGGATTGTGTAACGCACCCCTAGTGAGTGCGGATGATATTATTGAGAGATAGATTTTCCTGGACATGGATTTGTCCGAAGTACTTGATACTTGGAGATAGATTTCTCCACAGGGTTGGATTGCCATTTTGCCCTCGGTACGGGGTGACTTACAATCAGTGTTGAATATGTTCCGAGATGGATTTCCCTAGGTCGGATGTCCATATACAGTACCGAGTGGTGAAGCACTTGAGAGTGGGAGTACATGGTGCATACATATAGTATGTGCATTGGCATGTAGAGATAGCATAGCTGTATATTTTACACTGTTCAGATCTATATTTACCTTGTTGCTTTGAGTTGTCTATTTTACTTGAAAGCATGCCTACGTTTATGTATACTAATCAGTTATACCTGTTGAGGTTGAGTTGTCACTACCTTTCAATCCAATGTTTGGACTTGTTACTTACTGAGTTGGTGTACTCACGTTACTCCCTGCACCTCGTGCGCAGATCCAGGCAACTCTGTTCACAGTGGTGGTTGCTGATCGAGCATCTCCAGAGTTTGGAGACATTTGAGGTAGCTGCACTGCATTTGCGGGCCTTGACTCTCCTTTTTTATCATTTGATGTACTTTTAGTTGTTTTCCTTTAGACCTTGTAGTGGTTTGTATTTCGAGTAGACGATCATGTACTCAGTGATACCCTGGTTTTGGGATGGATTATATCACTTTGGGATTTTCCTTATGTTTCGAACAGTTTTCTTTTTGTTAAATGCTTCTGTTACTATTTTTAAACTTATTGTTGTTGTGTTGAAATTTGTTGAGTGAGGCTGGCCTAGTTTTATGATAGGCGCCTTCACGAACGTTGAGTTTGGATCGTGACAAGTTGGTATAAGAGCCTAAGTTACATAGGTCTCACGAGTCATGAGTGGGTTTAGTAGAATCTCACGAATCGGTACGGAGACGTCTGTACTTATCTTTAGGAGGCTGTAGAACTCTTAGGAAACTTCACATTCTTGAATCTTTATCGTGCAAATTTGTTGATACTGGTAACTAAAGTTCTGTTATTCTATTCTCTCATAGATGGTGAGGACACATGCTACTAGGCAGGATGGATAGCCACCAGTGCCACCAGTCAGGGTCACCAGAGTCCGGGTCGCGGTCGAGGTTGTGGCAGGGGTAGAGGTGTAGCCTGCACAACAACTAGGACAACACTTGCATATCCACTGGTTTCCCCAGTTCAGGATCAAGTCCCAATCATGGATGCACCAGCGAGACCAGCTCAGGCACCAGCTGTGCCCTTCGTGATTCCAAGTCTTCAGGAGACTTTAGCTCAGATTCTGATTGTGTGCACCAGTCTTGCTCTGGCGGTCTCTATTTCTACTACATCAGCCACTTCCTAGGCCAGGAGAGGTACTTAGACTCCCGTCGCCCGTACACCAGAGCAGGTGGTACAGGGACTCTAGACACCGAGGGTACCACTAGCCCAACCAATTGCACCTGCTCAAGACTATGTGGTTCTAGTCATGCCTGATGATGTGCAGCATAGATTAGAGAGGTTTGGGAGGCTCCAGCCTCCAACTTTCAGTGGTGTAGAGGGAAAGGATGCCCAGGGTTTCTTGGACAAGTGTTAGAGGATTCTCCATACAGCAGGTATTCTAGAGACCCGTGGGGTCTTGTTCACTACTTTTCAGTTCACTAGAGTTGACTTCACTTGGTGGGAGGATTATGAGAGGCGTAGGCCGGTTGGTGCAGCACCACTTATATGGTAGGAGTTTTCTATTCTCTTCTTGGAGAAGTATATGTCGTAGATTGCAGAGAGGAGCTGCGTAGGTAGTTCGAGCTGTTGTATTAGGATGGCATGACTGTGATGTAGTATGAGATGAGGTTTTATAAGTTGGCCCGTCATGCTGTTTGTTTGGTTCCCACGGATAGGGAGAGGATCATGAGGTTCGTTGATGACCTCACGTACCATTTGCGGATACTTATGACTAGAGAGAGGATGATTGGTGCCACTTTTGAGGAGGTTGTTGACATTGCTCGAGAGATAGAATCGGTCCGAAGTCAGGAGCGGGTTGAGAGGGAGGCCAAGAGGCTCCGTGGATGAGGTAGTTTTGGTGGTGTTCCTTCTGGAGGTCAGTTTCACCACGGTAGGGGTCGCCCATTTGGGCACACTCAGATGGCTTGTCCAGTTCACTGTGGTTCATTATCTAGCCATGTCTCATAGTTCTCATCAGGGCCACTCATCTTTTAGTGCCCTTCCAGCTCAGAGTTCGTCTTATGCACCATCAGCTTAGGGTTCATTTCTATCGGGGCCTTCTAGCGGGTATCCCGGTGCTCGGGGCTCCCTTCAGTCCCCACCAATAGTGGCCAGTAGAGGTTGCTTTGTGTGTGGAGATTTGGGTCATATCAAGAGGTTCTGTCCCTACCTTATGGGAGGTTCATCTCAGCAGAGGAGTCAACCTTCGACGTCAGCACCAGTTATATCACCACCCGCCCAACCAGCTTGGGGTGGAGGTCAGTCAGCTAGGGGTCTCACTAGAGGGGGAAGCCAATCAGTTGGCGGTCAGGCCCGTTTCTATACACTTCCTATCAGACCAGATGTCATTGCTTCGGACACAGTGATCACAAGTATTATCTTCATATGACATCGGGATGATTTTGTATTATTTGACCCCGGTTCCACCTATTCATATGTGTCGTCATATTTTTCTCATTATTTGGACATGACCCGTGAGTCTCTAGTTTCATCTGTTCATGTATCTATATTGGTGGGTGATACTATTATTATGGACCGTGTGTACCGGTCGTGTGTAGTGGCTATTGGGGGATTGGAGACTAGAGTTGATCTATTATTGCTTAGTATGGTTGACTTTGATGTGATATTGCACAAGGATTGGTTTTCTCCGTGTCATGCTATTCTAGACTATCACGATATGACGGTGACGTTAGCTATGCCGGGGTCGCCACGGATTGAGTGGCGAGGTTCATTGGATTATGTTCCCAGTAGGGTAATTTCATTCTTGAAGGCCCAGCGGATGGTTGGGAAGGGTTGTCTTTCTCCATTGTAAGGGATGTCAGTACAGAGGCTCCTACTATTGATTCTGTTCCGGTAGTGCGAGATTTTTCGGATATGTTTCCTGCAGACCTACCGGGCATGCCGCCGAATAGGGATATTAACTTTGGTATTGATTTGGTGCCAGTCACTCAGCCCATTTCTATTCCAACGTATCGTATGGCACCGACGGAGTTGATGGAATTAAAGGAGCAGCTTCAGGAACTCCTTGATAAGGGGTTTATTCGGCCTAATGTGTCACCATAGGGTGAACCAGTTCTATTTGTGAAGAAGAAGGATGACACCATGAGAATGTGTATTGATTACAGGCAGTTGAACAAATTTACCATCAAGAACAAGTATCCTTTATCTCGTATTAGTGATTTATTTGACAGGCTTCAGGGAGCAAGGGTGTTCTCCAAGAATGATTTGAGGTCCGGGTATCACTAGTTGAAGATTAGGGACTCGGATATTCTTAAGACAGCTTTCAGGACCCGATATGGTCATTATGAGTTTCTTGTGATGTCTTTTAGGCTGGGTAACGCCCCAGCAGCGTTCATACATTTGATAAACAGGGTGTTTCGGCCTTATCCCAATTTGTTTGTTATTGTATTTATTGATGATATTTTGTTGTACTCTCGTAGCCAGGAGGAGCACGCCGAGCATTTGAGAGTTGTATTCTGCCTCTGAGCCTGAGCAGCTACCAAGCTAGTCAATAACTGCAAAGCACTCCGCATATCCTGGTCTGGAGTGCCAGACGGAGGAACTGGAGGCGCTGGGTGCCTTCTAATATCCTCTGGAGGAGATGGAGTAGATGAGGTATGAGAGGGCATCTCACTTTGAGCCTCACTTTGTCCTGCTCTGACTTGGGGCACCTGACTGGTACCCTCTCCCGCTGCTGTATCAAGCCGTCTACTAATCGTTTGCTTCCTAGTCGAAGGCATCACTGAAAAAAACAAGGTGAATATTAGAGACGAACACTTACGACTCAACTCTACGCACGATCTAGATTCAGGAAGAAGGTAACAACCCTAGATGTCATGTAGCCTCCTGATTATAAATGTGGCGCGCTACACATCCATAATCAAGACTCTACTAGACACGGCTCATAGACAACCCCTAGGACAAACTTGCTCTGATACCAAGTTTGTCACGACCCAAACTGAAGGGCCATGACTAGCACCCGACCACACTTGCCGAGCACCAACGTACATTTCATCTAACCTTCATTATTATCTTTTAAGGCTGACGAGATCAATATAAATGGTAGACCTAGATCATGGACAACCAGCAATAAAATATGACGGCATGAACATGCATAGCAGGGGATGACCAGACAATCAAGAAACTACGTATAAGGTATGAGCTACCACGCTACTATGAAAGACTATACAACAAAAACTAGCCGACAAGGCATACCAAACTATACATGAGCCGACACCTGTCTATGAGCCTCTAAAAGAACATAAGTGTTGCAACATAGCCGGAACAGGGCCCCGACATACCCATAATGTCTATAACAAAAATTGCATACCAAGACCAAGGCAAGTCCGGAGAAGGGATCTCGCCAATCACCGCTGAACTGGACAGTCTACTGTGGTGGGGGAGCTGCACCTGCCTGTCTATCAGGACCTGCAGCACGACATGCAGCGTCCACAAATAAAAGGACGTCAGTACGAATAAAGTACTGAGTATGTAAGGCAAGGAACCATAAATACGATCAGTAATGTAAGCAAGGATAGAGAATATACAACCTGTAACATCTTAGTACCTCTGAGGGCTACTTACATGAAATGCATGATACATATGTATAAATACATAAACCTTTAAAGCATTCGCCTCTGTGGGCATCATTATCATCATATCGTACCCGGCCATAATAGGCTCGGTAGAATCGTACCCGGCCACGTGGAGCTCGGTAAAACCCAACTGATCAGTGGTTGCACAATAGGTGCCGTACCCGGCCAACTATAGCGTGGCTCGGTAGAGTAAAATAGATACATATATATAATGCATGCTCGACTCATGGAATCACATTCTAAACCTTTCGGAGTGACGTAAGGTCGGTATCCTCTGTACACGTTATTAGGACTAACTCTTCACTATGAACCTTATAAGAATCAGGAAGTACCAATAACATTGATAACATAAGAATAAGAGAAGCAACATTAACATCAATCGTTCCATAAGAGGGAAAACAATGTAAGTACTGCTAGCTTCTAAGAGTAGAGTATCTTTGGAAGCTCGTTCATTACATTATGTACAATCGGAGTCGTGCAAAAGAAGGAAAGGGATAGCCTCACATACCTTGTATATACTGCCCCAATCTCAAGCTATGCAATTGTCAAAACTCCTTAGTCTACAATAAGAGAAACGATACTATCGTTATCATTTAAGCGTCATAACTATTATGTATCGACCACAACCTATTTTACGATGAAACGGACAGCACCTCCCCTATATATATGACCTCACACCATTCAAAACAGTCACCAAACAGCCCAAACAACATCAATAATAAACATATTGAGCCTCCCAAAATAGTCCACACATAGCCTAATCACTCCATACATACGACGACCACCGTAGTCGTGTCAAACAACCTGGAAATGTTACGAATAACTATCAGCCCATAACCCTACATATATATGGTGTTTCTCCACACCCTTCCTCCTCCAAAACTCCACAAGATAGTAGTAAAATACGCAGCCCAACAACAACGCAAAACAGTCCACAAAACAATAACATTACTACCAAGCCTTTCGATATATATCTCACAAGTTCTAGCTTCAATGGCTTAGCCGCAACTTGGATAATCTTAAATACATATAGAGTAAGAGGTTCCTTACCTTTATACAGAAATAACAACTCCAATTTGACCTTAAATTTCCATGAAATATCCCTCCAATGCTGCCACAACAACAAAAAAGCGAAACTAGCGATCAATTAGTGTTTTTCGGCACTAGAATCACTTTAGAAGGCTTGAAATCACCTAGGATTGATATTAAGAACATTAGGGAGTATTTACAGAACATAAACCCTTTAAAACAACCTCCCACACGAGCTGGAACGACACAAAAATGAGCAACAACAAGAAGAACAAGAGACTTACTAGCGCCACGGAATTCCCGACACTTGATTTGTGTTGTTTGCCCTTTTTTTGGGTCTTGAATCTTGAGAGAACCTTGAGAGGATGTTCCTAGGGTTCTAAGGTCTGAAAATAGTGAAAAGAAATGACTTAAAACGGGTTGGAGTCATCCTATATAGGTCCAAATATCTTAAACCGACTTAGTGGGCCCCATAGAGAGGTGCTTGGCGCAGTCTCGCGAAAACGCGAATATCTCTCTACTCCGAGATCGTATCGATGAACGGTTTAATGCGTTGGAAACTAGACTCATAGATCTTTAATTTGGTGGGTAGATCACCCCGTAATTCCTTGTAAATTATGAGAAAAGATTAGAAACATTTGACCTAATGTTTAAGTAAAATTATGAACCTAAGTTGCGACAACTTTTGTCGACTTTTGTTTCATAACTCGTTTGACTTCAAAACTTATGATACGGATATTATATGATTAAAATACCTTAATAAATGACCTCTTGAGTGTATTAAGCACCGCTAGATTACCTGAAAATACGAGTTACAACATCCTTGATTCGTTTAACTTCTAATACTGGTTAATCACCCTTATACACTCTTGTATCACTTAAGACCAATAGGATTGACTTCTTATCATCTCAAAGATAATTCCTTCTTGGATTTATGTTAACTAATATATGGAATGAACTAACACATGTGGATATGGGTTGTAACACCATTGTTCACGCATTGAAGATTTGGAGGCATTATCTCTATGGTGTGTCTTGTGAGGTGTTTACTGATCATCGTAGCCTCCAGCACGTGTTCAAGCAGAACGATCTCAATTTGAGGTAGCGGAGATGGTTGGAGCTGCTAAAGGACTATGATATTACTAGTTTGTACCATCCGGGAAAGGCCAATGTGGTGGCTGATGCCTTGAGTAGGAAGACAGTGAGTATGGTAGTCTTGCATTCCTTCCTGTTGGTGAGATACCCCTTGCAGTTGATGTTTAGGCCTTGGCCAATCGGTTTGTGGAATTGGATATTTTGAAGCCCAGTCAGGTCCTAGCTTGTGTGGTTTCTCGGTCTTCCTTATTTGATCGCATCAGAGAGTGCTAGTATGATGATCCTCATTTTCTTGTCCTCAAGGATAGGGTACAACAAGGTGATGCCAGAGATGTGACTATTGGTGACGACGGGGTATTGAGGATGCAGGGCCGGATATGTGTTCCCAATGTGGATGGGCTACGGGAGTTGATTCTTGAGGAGGCCTATAGTTCGCAGTATTCCATCCATCCGGGTGCCGCAAAGATGTATCAGGATTTGAGGCAGCACTATTGGATGAGGAGAATGAAGAAAGATATAGTTGTATTTGTAGCTTGGTGTCTCAACTATCAGCATGTGAAATATGAGCATTAGAGACCGGGTGGCTTGCTTCAGAAGATAGAGATTCCAGAGTGGAAGTGGGAGCAGATCACCATAGATTTCGTAGTTGGGCTCCCACGAACTTCTAGGAAGTTCGATGCTATTTGAGTGATTGTGGATCAGCTGACCAAGTCTGCACACTTCATTCTTGTAAGCTCTACCTATTATTCTGAGTGGTTGGCTGAGATTTACATTAGAGAGATTGTTCGCCTTCATGGAGTGCCAGTTTCTATCATTTTAGACAGAGGCACGTAGTTTACATCATAGTTTTGGAGGGCCGTGCAGCTAGAGTTGGGCACTCAGGTTGAGTTGAGCATATCATTTCACCCTCAAACGGACGGACAGTCCGAGCGCACTATTCATATATTGGAGGACATGTTACGTGCTTGTGTCATTGAATTTGGGGGTTCATGGGACCAGTTTCTGCCACTCATGGAGTTTGTTTACAACAACAGTTATAAGTCGAGTATTCGGATGGCTCTGTATGAGGCTTTATATGGGAGGCGGTGTAGATCTTCAGTGGGTTGCTTCGAGCCGGGTGAGGCTAGGCTTTTTGGTACAGACTTGGTTCAAGATACATTGGACAAGGCGAAATTGATTCAGGAGCGGTTTTGTACGGCGCAGTCGAGACAAAAGATTTATGCCGACAAAAAGGTCTGTGATGTGTCTTACATGGTTGGGGAGAAGGTCTTGTTGAAGGTTTCACCCATGAAGGGTGTTATGAGATTTGTAAAGAGGGGCAAGTTGAGCCCTCAATTTATTAGGCCGTTTGAGGTGCTTTGGAGGATTGGGGAGGTGGCCTATGAGCTTGCTTTGCCACCTATCTTATTGAGTGTGCATCCAATATTTCATGCTTCTATGCTTCAGAAGTATATCGGCAATCCATCTCATGTTCTGGATTTCAGCACGGTTCAGTTGGATGGTGATTTGACTTATGATGTAGAGCCGGTGGCTATTTTGGGGCGGCAGGTTTGAAAGTTGAGATCAAAAGATATAGCTTCCGTGAGTGTAGTGGAGAGGTCAGCCCATTGAGGAGGCTACTTGTGAGACCGAGCGGGAGATGCAGAGCAGATATCCACACCTATTTATGGCTATAGGTTTGTTTCTAGACCCATTCGAGGACGAACGTTTGTTTAAGAGAAAGAGTGTTGATACCTAATTTTTCCTTCATATATTTTTTTAATATGCATAAACACTTTCAAAATATTGTACATTCATTTACAAACATGCACAATTGTTTTACAATTTTTCGGCAATTTTTCAACGCCCTAAATCCATTTATTTCTGCATTTTTTTAATTATATAAATGTTCAAAACTATCCCTCATACTATTTTATGATGATTTAGTCATATAAATTCATCATTTATGTTCATATGAGTGTTCAAATATTTTAATTGTATTTTTTATAATTACATTTGCATTTTTAAGACTATGATTGCCTATTTTGCAAAAATAGCCCTTACATATGCATAACTACATTATCTATAGAAAAAATGACTTTTTTATATTTTTATAATATTAAATAATTATTTTAAATCACCTTCATGCAAGAAAATTATTTTTTATCATTTAATTAGCTATTTTTAAAATTATTTTATTTAGTAAAATGGATAATTAACAAATAACCCTTTTAATTCCTCTAATTTCCGGACCTAAACCAGCCCAAACCCCTTTAAAACTTAACCCAATTCATCCCCAGGCCCAAATCTGCCTACCTGACCCAATAACCCCTCTTCAATTGTGGTCGTTGATCTTTTAGATCAATGGTCCACATTGACCCTTACCATTTTTAACTCAAACGACCCCCCTAACCTAGTGCATTTGTTACACTCCACCGCCCTTCATTCCCTATGCTCTCCAACTCTGTCTCAACTCGACACTAACCCTAATCGCCATCACCGATGGGGACCTCCCTTCCATGGTGTTTTTGTGCATTCTCCGACCACCACCGGTCACCTATACTCTCTAGCTGCTTGATTTCATGAGTCCTTGAGAAGATCTCATGGAAATCCAATTTGTTCTGGCTTAAAAGTTGTTTACCGGCCTGTCTCGGGACACTTTCGTTTGTGAGTATGGATTTCCTCTAGCTCCTAGTACGAATCCATGGGTTTTCGATCAATTCTCTTCATCTTTACTATTTTCTGAAAACCCTAGTTTCATTACTGTTCGAATCCTCTCAGATCTTTGTAGATCTGAAGTTATGCAAGTATCATTGGGTGTTTTCCTTTAAGAATCTCTTGGTTTAATTAATTGTTTCGACTTCATTTACTCTTTCTAAAATTAGGGTTCATACCAGACTTTTCTTCAAAGATTTTTCTAAACCTTTCTGTAAGCACGTGATTTTTGCCCAATATGAGAAATACTCCCAAAAAATGCAAAATAAAATGATTTTTCTTGATGTGCAATTTTGAGTGTTTTTGTGACATTTTTGGATAATTATTTGTATTTGTCTGTGTTTGCTTATTTGTTAAATTAATAAAAAAATACAAAAATACGTCGCATTTTGCATGTAGGATTTAATTCTACAATTGTTAGTAATTAAAATTGTTTTACAAAAATTAAAAATTACAAAAATAGGCATTGTTTGCATTTTTAGCATTTAATGTCCAAATATACAATTTTATGCTTAATTAATACTTAATTGTGCGTTAATTGTTATTGGGAGTTAATTTGCGCCTTTATAACTTAATTTAGTTCTTAATAATAGTTTAAGTATTTTTATAATTTAGTTTTAGAAAAACAAAAGAAGAAAAGAGAGCGAAAATATAAAGAAAGTCGGAATTGGGCCTCTTCTTCAATTTCAAGCTATAGGCCCAAAAAATGGCCCAATCTTCCCTACGACCCAGTCCATTTCGAACTGGGTCGACCCAGTCCATAACCCAACACCCCTATTATCTTACAAACAACACAAAACAAAAGAAAGAAAGAAGAAAAAACCCTAAAAAAACTAAGAAGTCATCCGCCCCCACCCCTCCTATCTTCTTCTTCTTCCTCAAGCTTCTCCACCTCCCATGGCTGCCCTTCCTCACGCCTCCACCACCTCAACACACACACACACACACACACACGACATTCTCCATCGTCCCATCGACCCCAACACGAGCAGCCATGGCTGCTTTCTCCCCCCATTTCCCGTTGTCGAAACCAAATGACCATTGGAGTAGCTTCACGTCCGCCATTGTTGCTGCGTTTTCTTCCAGTCGTTGCAGCTGCTACTGCTGTTCCTTCGTCATCCATGGAGGGCCTTCTACTTCCATCTTCTCAACTTCAAGTCCAAGCGACCAAGCTGCTCCGTTCTCCAAAACGCAGCAATGAGAGCTGCTCGAAACCAGCCCAAAAACGAGCTCCATTGTCGCTCCGTCGTGTTGCTGCGTCGCTGCGTCTTCAGCTTCACCATTGCTGCTGCTGCTCACGTTTCTGCTCCAGCTGCTTCTCGCCGGGTCTGCCTTCGTCCTCTTCGTCGAGCTCAAGCTTGAGCTCGACATCCATGGACGCCGCTGTTTCTTCTTCATCGAAGCCCAACTCCATCGCGCTACTGCTGCTCCGTTCCAGCTGCTTCTTGCTGCGTTTTTCTTCATCTTTCACCTCAAATGATGCTTGTTTCTTTGTCGTCTTCAAGTCCGTTTATGCCCAAGTTCGTTGGTTTCGTTTAGAGTTCGTTCGATGTTCGTCGTTGGACATTCACGGTTAGTTATTCTAAGTTCTATTACGTCCATAATTTGTTTGATATTTTCAGATTTTGAATTAGCATAAGTTTGCTTTATTTTTCTTATTTTGTTTTAGATAAAAATTGTTAGTTTAGTTATATTGTTGTTAGATTTAAGTTGAAGATTTAATTTAATTATTTTCAGTTTATTTTATTAATTTTAAGAGGATTTAGTTTTAATGTAGAAAGGTGTTAGTTTAAATCGTTTAAATCCGTTGTTTGTTGTTAATATAGATTTAATTCGTATTCATTTTTTGAAGTTGGTTTTAATTTAGTGATTTAATGTGAAGTTATGTTTTGGTTTTAATTTTTGGATCATGCATCTTTGTTATAAGTTTCGTTGGATTTAATTTAAGAAAGATTAGTTGATTATTTGAAGATTAGTGATTTGAATATGTTTATTTGTTTTGTTTAAGTTTAATTCAAAGTTTGAACAAAGTTTGTTTGTTATTGTTATTAAATAGATTCATTCATGTTCATACTTTGTTTGGATGATCTTGAATCCGAATTTTGTATAGTTTGATTTCTTGTTTACCATTTATGATTATTGCTTGAATTGTTCTCATAATCTTGTTTTAAGTTTAATATAAGAATTGTTTGTTGTAATGTTGTTAGTAGTTGATTTTAAGTTCAATATGATTGAAGTTAGAAATCTAAATATACTTGTTTGTTGTTGTTGTTTAAATCCGAAAATAGGTTTGTTGCTAAAATATTGTTCAATCAAATTTTAGTTGTTCTTTGTTGTTCAATTTGTGTTCATGTGATTTGTTGTTGAAATGTTGTTAAAATCGTGTTCATGTGATATTGTTGTTATGATGTTCATCCATGTTCATATTGTTGTTTGAACATTGTTAGAAATTGATCATATTGTCTATATTTTGGTTAAGTTTGATTAATTGATGTGTTATAGCTGATGGGTAGTTTGGTAAATTTGTAATACGTTCAGGGGTAGTTTGGTAATTTCAGTAAGGTCGGAAGGGGTAGTTTAGGAATTGTACATTTTGAAATTGTTTATTTGAAGCATGGGGGACAAAATGAAATGGGGTGGGTTGTGATATGATTATTTAATATAAAGGGGGGACAAGATTTAAATTAAAGGGGAATCTTGCATTATTTTAATTAAAGCATGGGGGACAAAATATAATGGGGTGGTGTGATATGTTTATTTAATGTAATGGGGATGAGTGGAAAGATAATGGGTTGGGTAGAGAAAAAGTATTGATTTAATTGATTAAAAGATTTATGGGATGAGATTATATATATGGGAAGTCTTGAAGACAAATGAGGAGAACAAGAATACAGATAGAGAGAAAAAAAACGGACAAAGAATAGAAGAGAGAAAAATTCCGAAAAATATTTAAGCTTTCAAAAATAAAAATAAAAGCTAAAAAATCTACTGCTTTCTTTCTTTGTTTGAAATTAGTATTAATGGTTGTTGTTTCATTTAAAGCTTAAAGCTTTTGTTTTTGGGATTACTACTCCACCGGTCTGTTACTGGGTTGTTACTATTGCTGGGCAGTTGTTGCTATTGTACTGTTATTATTGCTGCTGATTCTCATCATCATTTTCTTTTGCTTCCAATATCAGGTACATATCTGTAAATTCATGTCACGAAAAGCTTCAACATGACAAATTAATGAAGTTCGGGAATTATAATTCTGTTTTCCATTCATTCAAGTTCAGTAGTTAAAAATTTGGTTTTTGTTTCAGTTGATTAATATAGTAGTACGTTTGGCGTAATGAATATAAGATAATTGTTACCTCTTAAAATTCGTTTAAGTGTTGTAATAATATCATCTATTTCGGAATTTTCATTAAGTGAAGTCATGATTAAAATATCAAGGTAGCGAACATGGCATAAAATGGGCCATTAATTACATCCCGTAATATCGTTAGCTAAATGTAAAGTAGAATGGAAGTATCAAGAAATTACATTATTAGTATATCTTGTAAAAAATCTGATTTTGGTTTAGATTGATATAAGTTGTATGTTCATATATGGCATGATGATGAGTATATATATAATCATATATGGAAGGTGATTTGATATAGCTCGTTACGATGTTAGAGTGTTATGAATGTTTTAGACGGACAATTGTGTTGCATGTAAGGCAATTTTATTCAATCGATTTGTATAATAATTCCCTTTCTTATCAACTTGATGCCTATCTACCATCATAAACAAATTAATCAAACGATTATAACTTTGGATTAAAAACAATTAATGTAGAAGGTGATTAGGTTTATAGATTATAACATTTTTTTAGCATTCGCTTCAAATAGAACAATGAAAATTCTTCAAAAATATCACTTCCTTACATCCATTCTTTTCCCAATTTTTATACGTAATTTGCATGTTGTCTATTTGGGTAGGCAAATATTGTATTCACTAAATGGTAGTATTAATCACGTTTATTTTTACTCCACAAATTCGAACGGTTTGAGGAATATAATTCATGCGCGAAAAACATAAATTGCGATCAACGTCCAATAAATTGTAAATTCTTTTTAAGGAATTTAGAGACTAAAAGAATATTTATTTCTCATGATGTTCACATAAAAATACGTGGATATAATAAACAATTTGTAAACAAATTTATACTACCATCAAGAATATTTTTGTGATTAGGGATACGTTCGCGTAACCTAATTATATTTCTAAAGGCAATTCGGATTATGCGTTCGCGCAACTTCGATCGAATATTTAATAAAAGGGATTTCTCGGAGAATATCATTATTAATTTCATAAAAACCCGAGATGTGAGGTTCACTACTTAATTATACCAAAAGGGCGAATGTTCTTGATTTTATTTAAAGCATAATTTCGAAAATAATTATTTTAATAAAAATATTATCTATATTATTGTGTACACGTGCGCGTGACACAACTCCGCATGTTTTAAAAAATATAATTTATAACACGAATATACGTACGCGTGATTCGATTCAAAGAAGGGACTTTAAATCTAAATAGAAGCGGTAACAATAAAATCATGCAATAAAAAATGTATTTAGCAAATCAAAATAATCAAGCCGAATATAACAGTTGAGCGACCGTGCTAGAACCACGGAACTCGGGAATGCCTAACACCTTCTCCCGGGTTAACAGAATTCCTTATCCGGATTTCTGGTGCGCAGACTGTTAAATAGACAGAGTCATATTCTCCTCGATTCAGGGATTAAAACCGGTGACTTGGGACGCCTTAAAATTCCCAGGTGGCGACTCTGAAACAAACAAACAAATCCCGTTTCGACTGTCCTTTAATTGGAGAAAACTCCCTTGCACCCTCGCGGGGGCGGAAAAAGGAGGTGCGACACTTTCCGTGTTTAAACTAATGTTTTCTTTACATGTCTGATTAATTTTTTGTGTATATGTTTAAACCCTAGATGTTCCTGTTTGTGACACTGATTGCTTCAATTTTTCCGTTATTGTGTTTATTTCTGTGAACCCGTTGTATTGATTGATTCTATTCTTAGTTTTGAACAATTTTTCTGTTAAAATCAGTATTCTTTGGGTTTCTTTTACTTAATTGATTTCTATTAGGGATTTGAACCAATTCTCCCTGTTAAAATCAATATTCTTAGGGATTTTTACTTACTTTCCTTATTTGTTGCCTATAATTAGTGTTACGTGCTTTATTCTAGCTGATTAGTTAATTTATGGTCAATTTAAGATTAGTTACCTTATTTAAGCCCGAATCAGGGCTGGTAATGGATTCTCTTGGTACTGATATGATCTTTCCGGATCTGTTTGTGCAAATTAATGGGGATTGGCCCTAATTAACTGATTGATTATATCTACCTACTTTATTTATAAACTCCAAATCCTTTCTTACCTTATTTGTTTCAGCTCCCTAAGTGTTATATATACACTCTCATTCTGATTCTTAAAACAACGAACAATAGTTCAAACATACACACACACACACACACACACACACACACAGACAAAAGCTTTCTCTCATCTCTCTCTCTGCTACTTGTGTTCATTGCTTGTCTAGCTGGTTGAAAGCCAAGGCTAGGCTGTTGAATCCTGCCTATTTTACCTTCTTTTTCTGTTTCCTTAACTAGTATGCTCTCATTATTGCCATTTAATTAAACCTAAATGTTTTTCTCACAATCAGCATGTCTTCCTTCTGAACCTGTATGTTTTCCCTATTTCAGCAATTCTACTGCTATTTAATTCAACTATGTGTCATGTTATTAGCATGTCTTCTTCTCATTAGATCTCATGCTTATAATTATTGTTCCCAATCAGCATGTTCACTAGACTATATGCTTCCTACTGTTTAATGTGTTTCCTTATAATTAACATGCCTTCCTTCTGCTTAATCAAACTGATGTGTCTGCTGCAATAACATGTCTACCTATATGTTTTCTGCAATAGCATGCCTACTTCTATTTGATTGAACCTAGGTATCTTGTTTTCAACCTGTTTACTCCTATTTTAGCCAGACCTATGTGCTTCTGCTTTCAACAAGTCTGTATACTTGCTCATGTCTAAACTGGACCTATGTATGTTTACTACTCCACTAGCATGCTCTTAAAATGTTCACCTCTCACAATATGGCTCCCCAACCCTACTATCCCTTTCTATATGACTATATGCTCACCTAACGACAGTTAGTAAACTAAGTTGAAACTCTAAGTTACCTTGTTTCTGTATACTATTTGACTGCTGGGACCTTTGTTTGATTTACAATGATTGAATGACCTTGTTTGATCCTTACTTCCTGAGAATCCAAAAACTATTTTCTTAAAAACTATCTCCTGTTTTCAACTCCTATTCTTAGAACACTTAGAGTCTTACCCTTCTAGTGTAATCATTGCTTAGGAGTCTATGAGACTCCTCTGAACTTTGACACACTGGAGTTGCCTTTCCAAACTTGCTCACCAAAAAGTGGTTGCTTTGAAACTTTTCTGGTGTGAGCATTGCTCGGTGTCCCTGAGGCCCTTGGGAACTTTTACACACTAGGATACCATTGGGTGCACTATGAGACTATGGCACTTTGGACTGTTTGAAGGCCTGGTTTTTCCAGGTTCATGTTGGGCCTATTCCGGCTCCCTATAGCATAGCTTAGTTTATTTTGTAATTCATTTGTTTTATGGTCTGTAATAATCCTTGTAAACAGATATTGGGGATATTAGTAAAATGGGGGGGGGGGACTTTATATATATACTATGGGGAATCAGGTAGAAATCATGCTCTTAGGACCATTATAATTATCTACTTGCATTAGAAACCATGCTTATAGGATTATTTTTTGTGCATGTTTATAGGTGCATCAGATCATTTGTTCTAAACTTCTGCTTTCTAAAATTCTGCATATGTCATGCCTGTTTAGAAATCCTGTCACTGTGTTGCTATTAATTCTGCCTAATAATCATGTGTATTCTCTTATGTGCATTAGAAACCATGCTTTAGGACTTCTTTTTTACCCTCGCCTAAATACTATAGCTACATCTCGATCGTACAGAATCAGTTTTTTCAGTGGCAACTACGTCTATAAGAATAAGTTTAAAAGTAGCCTCCACACTTAGGTACCATGCCTATAAAGATAATGTGTATAAAAAACTGTTCTGTAATGTTTGCACCTAGACAGCATGCCTGTAGGACATAATGAACTCAAACTACTGGTTTTTAAATTGGTTATTAGCATTCTGATTAATAGTTATATATCATATTATAGTGTATCTCAAATCCATGCTTAGGCGAGCCTGTAGTTAATTAAAATCCTGCAATTGGTAAAATGTGCCTTGCTTAATTATTTGTGAACTGCCCATACTCAATAGGTCCTAAAATCAGTAGGCAAGCTGATTAGGTCTCGATTACCTCGCTTTAGCACAATGCTGCATATTCTGTTTGTCATGCTCACCTAGATACTCTGCCCTAGGATCATTTGAATTTTCTGAAATCCTGCTGTTTGAGACGTGACATTATCTGCTTATTTGTGGAGGTACATGTGAGCCCCCTTAATTGTTCTTTACTTGACAGTCCTATTTGTTCTTGCTTGTTGCCTAGATTTTTCTCCTTTAAGTACCTTAGGAAAGTTTAGAACTGCCTAAATTACAGGTCCTAAACACCTCCAGGGCCATAAGGAAGGGACGGGTAATGCACGCATAGAGTTCGTTTAATTAAAATTGCCTATATAACCACTAAGGGGAAGGCAATTGGATAGTAAAAGGATATGATGACATGTACGCTAATGCCACGTGTAACCCTTCTAATTAAGGAAGGTTTACCGGGTATTGTACATATGTGATCCTCTAGGCTAAAGAACCTAGGACCCCTTTTACCTCTTGTTTTAAATGTAATATCAATTTGTCTAATTTGCTGTATTTGTTTGTAAGACTAATTCACGTAATTTGAGTTTTGCCGGGACCCAACGTTATTGACCGCGAGGGGTGCCTAACACCTTCCCCTTAAGGTTATTTCGAGCCCTTACCCATTCTCTGGTAATGCAAACCGGTCTTATGAATTACTTGCTCTAGGTGCTCTAACGCACCTAAAATCCGTTAGGTGGCGACTCTTCAAAATTCAAATTGTACCCAATTTCCAAAAGGAAATGAGTTATTCCCAATGAATGTCAAAACTCGGACTCCATGAGGATAAAGGGGGCGCGACAACATGGCGACTCTACTGGGGATATTTTAGGCTTTTACCATAACGAACTTGTTTTTTGTGAATTAGTCTTAAGAATGCTTTATTCTGTTAATACATGTGCACATTTTCCCTTTCCTCTTTATTTGGATTTAATTGCTTATTTCTAAATACGATTTCCTTTATTTCCTGAAACTGTCTTGTCTCCTTGTTTTCATTTTTTGTAACTGTTTGTCAATTATTTAAATACCGCATTTATCATTTTTACTTGGCAACATATTATTATTGCTACATATATTAGGCTCAACATCATATTCTACTCGTGTGTAATCAATCCTATAGCAACGCTTGATGAGTGTTTGCACTCTTCCTATATACACCCTTTTAAATTCGGAAAGGCATATTTGCGGTAAAACTAGTCGATCAGTGGTGCAGTCGATGGTCCCGTGTCTTCCCCCCTCAAGTTGTCCGCTTGAGGGTTCCAGTCTAGACCTCTATAGCAACCTTACTCTGATTAATTTCACATGCATCATGGTCAAACCTAGTCGGGTTAGTATGTTGTATGCATAATGACCCTTTAAGACAAGCCTCACCCAAATGTCCATCGGGTTTTCCATAATCTCAATGGACGCAACCACGATTGTGTGCATTAATTTTAGAGAAATAAGTGCCAATATGATAATCATTATTGTATAAGTAGACGAACTAGGAAGGGGAAAGGGCCTAACTATATTTTGTTTTGAAGAAAATGAGGCACGAAGTCCACAGGTTCGGTATGATCGGTAGCATACCTTCACTTTTTCTAGATTGGTGGAGGGATCTCCCTTCAAGTGACCAAAATCATGTGAAAAGGGTCTTAGGAAATCTGTCTTCTTTATTGGACCTACATCCAAATAAAATGTTAATCGAGGTTGCCACCATGTTTTGGGACAAAGAAAGGGTTGTGTTCCGCTTTGGAAACATAGAAATGACCCCTCTCTTGGAAGAAATAAGGGTATTCGTTGGGTTGCCTTGGGATAACCCTGGCCTGTTGGTACCTGAAAATTGCACCACTAGGGGGTTTCTGCAGATGATGGGGTTAAAGAAGAATGATGACTTGGATTGCCTAAAAACTCCTACATACCTTTCGACTTCCTCTATGAATGATACGGTCACAACAGCTCTTACCGTATTTTTGATGATGAATTCTCCATCACCTCCTTGGGTTGGATTAATCATAGGATCTTTGTGTCCATCGTGTGTTTCTTGGGCATGCTAGTGTTCCTAATCCAAGGGGACAAGATCCACACCAGGATGGCCATGGTGGCCAAAACTTTGATGAATGGGATCGAGAGGCAGACATATATCATTGTCCCCATGATCATTGCAGATATATATCGGGCCTTGAAGCGTTGTCAGAAGGGGCACAGATACTTTGAGGGTTGTAACTTGTTGTTGTAGGTTTTGTTGTTAGAGTATCTCCAAAAGGATCAATACCGTCAGGAGTTTCCATGAACGTCGTGGAATGATCACAAAGCCTTCCATCAGAATGACCTATATCCCAGACATGTTTGCTCAACCTAAGTATGTTGTAGGATGGGTGCAGTTTTTCAACAATTTAACTGAGGACCAGGTTCAATGGATGTTCGAGTGGTTCCCTACCGAAGAGTTCATCATCATATCTAGGGATGTTCCCCACTTGGTACCAATTGGGTTAAGTGGCATATACCCTTATGCTCCCCTCAGGGTTATGAGAAAGGCAGGCATGAGACAGGTCATACCGTGAGTCGCTAAAATGAGTCACTTCATAGCCGATTTTCAGGGTGACGCCATCCCATATAAGAATGAAGCACAATACATGTGGCACTTGAATATTATCGTGGAAAAGGATACCATCGAGCCGGATCGATATCATGCGGGTCATACATACTTCTACCCCTCATGGTTGGATGACAACATAGAAGGAATCTTCGAGCCAAGGGTTGGTCCAGGAAATAGGGTCATAGACAAAGTTGTCGAAGCACAGGTGAAGTATAATAAACTGCACAAAAGAATTCATGAGTCTGAAGATGAGCATATGGAGCAGCATAAGGCCGACATGGAAATGATCAATAAGTGGAAATAGAGGGCTATTAAATTCAACGAAAGGCTGGAATATCTGGAGTACAGTCTAATGAAATTGGAAGGAAAAATGAGAAAGAGAGTCGTTGATTGCTAGAATGCTGAGGGAAATGAAGGAGGATATTTGGCAAGGGCATTCTTACTGCTGAACCTGCACGAGCTGGGGGAACTGATCGACAAAAGCATCCAGTCTAGAGAGTGTCCATCTGGGACCAAGTAGATTAGATTTACTTGCTTTTCAAATGTAATAAGGCCAAGTGTCATTAGTAACATTATCTTATTTAGTGTCGTTTTGGGTCATATATTTTACATTAATGAAATGAGGCAATTAATGGCACTAAATTTCTCCAATATCTATTTCTTGCTAGGCCTACCTCGGGCACAATGGGGCTCCCAAATTAGGACGCGAATTTACATTCCTGCAATATGTGTTTAAATACTGCAAACTTTTCAGAACCCTTACTGACTTGTTTACCTTTTGTTTTTCTTTATTCTTTATTATTCTCATTCCCTAAGGTTGGTTTGCACATACTAGCATCATCGGCATATCACACCAGATCTAGAGGCCCTCCACCTCCACCTCCTCCAAGTGACACGAGAAGTAGAGGGAAGGCTAAGATAGATGAGTTAAGTGGTATTCGAAAGGAAAATGCTGAGAATGCAGAAACTTCAGACGGTCGAAGTACTCCGGCACCAAATGACTTGGTTTTACAGTTGGAACAAAAGATACTGGAGCTACAGGGAGAACTTGAGCAGGTCCGCAACTTAGCAAACCTCTCCCTCACCCTAAACGTCCCTGACATCAACCAACAAATACCAAAAACCCAGCACCTCCACAAAACACACCAAACCAGCCTTCTCTCGCACCACATCAATATGCAACTCCACCTCAAAACCCCAATCCTTTGCCAATACCAACTCCACCATAACACCATCATCAACCAGTCCAGTACCTACAAGCCACTACCTATCACAGTCCTCAGAACACACCACAACCCATTCCCGATCCTCAAAACTCAACCAACGACCACCACTACACCCATATCCCTGGAATTTACCAAACCAACCCTATATATGTTGAAACCGTACCTCACTCTACTCAACCAATTTCCTATACACCAGAGTCCGTTGAGAAGGACCTGCTCATCAAGAACATGGCCAAGAAACTTAAGAAATTGACAAGTCAAGTTCAGGGTGTTGAAGGAGGAAAAGGGGTAGAAGGTTTGAATTATGAGAATCTGTGCATACAACCAGACGTGGAACTGCTAGAGGGTTACAAACCTCCCAAGTTCGAAATGTTTGACGGAACAGGTGATCCGAAGGTTCATTTGAGAACTTATTGTGACAAACTCGTGGGGGTCGGAAAAGATGAAAGGATTCGAATGAAGCTTTTCATGAGAAGTCTTACCGGAGATGTCCTGTCCTAGTACATAAGCCAGAATCCTAAGAAGTGATCCAATTGGGTGAGCATGGCATCATAATTTATGGACCGGTTCAAGTTCAATACAGAGATTGCACCGGATTTCTTCTACATCCAGAATTTAAAGAAGAAGCCAACTGAGACATTCTACGAGTATACTACTCGGTGGAGGTCAGAGGCAGCCAAGGTCAGACCAGCACTAGAAGAAGAACAAATGAACAAGTTCTTTGTCAGGGCTCAGGACCCATATTATTACGAAAGGCTAATGGTCATTGAGAATCACAAGTTCTCCGATATCATCAAACTCCAAGAAAGGATCGAGGAAGGTTTCAAAAGCGGGATGGTGACAAATTTTGAGGCACTACAAGCCACGAACAAAGCATTATAATCAGGTGGCATATCAAAGAAAAGAGAAGTGGGGGTAGTAATGGTGGCTCAAGGCCCAAAATCTCCACTCATATACCAAACACCTTCACCCACATACCAAACACCTCCACCCACATACCAACCCTCATCTCCTAGATATTATCTACCTGCCACTACCTATCATACTTATAACACCCAGCCAGCCTACTATCATTCACCTCCAACTCGTCCAAATTACCATAAACCCCAACCTAACTTTGATCGCAAACCACCCAAACAATACACCGCTTTTATTGAACCCATAGACTAGTTGTACGATAGGTTGAAGGCCGCGGGTTATGTCACTCCTATTCCTGCTGTGGCAGTAGAGAACTCATCTCAATGGGTCAATACAAACAAAACCTGTGCATACCATTCCGATATAAAGGGGCATATCATTGACGAGTGTCGAACATTGAAAGATAAAATCCAAACATTGACTGATAGCAAGATCATACAGGCAAAGAAAGTTATACCTAATGTCCGCAATAATCCTCTCCCAGATAATAGGGTTGATGGGGTACATGTGATAGAGATGGATGGAGAATGGGATCTTGGGGGGTCAATCGGGCTTATTCGGGTAGGCGATGACTTTAAACTTGCATTCACAATCACTCCTATTGTAGTGCAGATGCAGTGGTTAGTCGAGGTTGAGGTAACCACATCAGTTCCATTTGAGGTTGAGGTAGCTTCGCCTACAACCACACCTGCTCTATTTGAGGTAGAAGTGGCCACATCTTTCACAATGACAGTATCAACTACACCTCCTTTCAATTCTAAAGTCATACCTTGGGATTACGTTGCTGAAGCTAGGCGAAAGGGAAAAGCAAAACTAGAAGAATCTGATGTTGCACAAGGAATGGCCAGAACGGGAAGGATCTATACACCTGAACACTTGGGAGGATCGAGTAAGGAGGCTTCTACTAAGCAACTTATCATTGAAACTGTACCGGATGATCTTTGGAGGAAAGTAACGGTAAGGGAGTACTCCATTGTCGATCATTTGAACAAAACCCTTGCTCAGATATACATCTTATCACTATTGCAAAATTCAGAGGCACACAAGAATGCTTTGATAAAGGTGTTGAATGAAGATTATGTGCCTAACAATATCACATACAGAGAAAGGGCCAACATGGTGGGACAGGTGCTAGAGAATCATAAGATCACCTTCCACGAGGATGAATTACCACCCGAAGGGTTAAGTCACAACCGAGCATTGCACATCGCGGTGCAGTTTGAAGATAAATTCATTGCCAGGGTCCTAATAGATGGAGGTTCAAGCCTCAACATTTGTCCGTTGACTACTCTGAAAAGATTGGGCAAAGATTTCCATGAGATATGGGCAAGAAGTATAAACGTGAAAGCCTTTGATGGGTCTCAAAGGGCCATGATTGGGGAGATTAATCTCTGTCTGGAGATGGGGCCAACTTGGTTCGATGTTGAATTTTAAATGTTTGAAATATCAGCAACATACAATATTCTGTTGGGTCGACCTTGGATACATGCCGCTGGGGCTGTGTCTTCCACACTACACCAGGCCGTGAAGTTCGAATGGAACCATCAGGAGGTGATCATTCATAGAGATAAAAGTAATCCTATTTACACTAGTCAAACTATCCCGGTTATCGAGAACAGAAGAAGGCTAGGAGGAGAAACTTATCACCACATCGAACATGTCAATGCAGTTGAGAAAGATAAATGGTGGAGTAACAAAATAGAAAGAATACTGGCATGGTCTGGGTATGAACTTGGCAAAGGGCTTGGGAAGAATCTCCAGGGCATTACTAAACCAATACAGCTGAAACGGCATGGTACAATTTTTGGGCTCGGATAACAGTATACATGGCAAGAGTATGATGATTGGTCGCCTCCATGGTGCGGACCTTATTAACCTCTCGAGCAACCAGTTCCACATCTGGGTCACTGATACAATATGGGAAACTGCAAAGGAAGAAGCTCTAGTTGGGCTAAGGAATTTGTTCCTGGAGGACGAGGATATGGATTGCAGTGCGATAATTGAGGAGGAAGAGGAAGAAGGACTCACCATATAGATTGTGGAGAAAGGAGCCATTCTCAGGAATTGGACCGCCACACCATCCCGGGCCCGCCGAGTCCTTGGGTAGCTTGGCATTTAGCCTAAATTTATTTCTATAGCCACGTGAGGCATTTAGATGTTTTCATTAATTTGGTTTTAAAGACACATTTTTTTTCAAAATAATTGCTCGATTCATCGAGCCGTTCTTGTTTTGGATATTTTAAATTTTTTATCAATGCGTGGCTATTATTATTCATTATTATCTTTCACATTTTTCTTTCTACAGCGTTATTATTACTTTTCCTGATGAACTGATGACTGTGACATGTAATGAGACAACGCAACATAAGGATAGTGACTAAGAAGAGGAAGATGAAATACTTGAGGAAATTGTCAGAGAGGTTGAGAACTTTGAGAACAAACCTAAGTCCAACCTGGACGAAACCGAAGCAGTAAATTTGGGAGACTCCAAAACCGTTAAAGAGACTTGCATGAGCATTCACTTATCACTGTCAGAGAAGGAAGAGTACATTCGTTTCTTAAAGGAATATGAGGATATCTTTGCATGGTCATATGATGATATGACCGGTCTAAGCACATCCATAGTGGCTCACAAATTTCCTACCAATCCAATGTGTCCCCCAGTGAAGCAGAAACTCAGAAAATTCAAACCAGAAATTAGCCTAAAAATCAAGGAAGAGGTCACTAAGCAGATCAAACCAAAGTCCTAAGGGTAGTTGAGTACCCAACCTGGCTAGCCAACATTGTACCAGTTCCGAAGAAAGATGGGAAAGTCAGAGTATGTGTTGACTATTGAAATTTAAACAGAGCAAGTACCAAGCACGACTTCCTATTGCCAAATATACATATCTTGATTGACAATTGCGCAAAGAATGAACTACAATCCTTTGTAGATTGCTTCGCGGGTTATCACCAGATCTGGATGGATGAAGAAGATGCAAAGAAATAGCTTTCATTACACTATGGGGAGTGTACTGCTATAAGATGATGCCATTTGGTCTAAAGAATGCTGGGGCTACTTACATGAGAGCCATGAAAACTATCTTCCATGATATTATACACAAGGAAATAGAGATGTATGTTGATGACGTCATTATCAAATCCAAGCGGGCCGCAGATCACATAGCAGACTTGAGAAAGTTCTTTGACAGGTTAAGAAGGTACAATCTGAAACTGAACCCCACAAAATATGCATTCAAGGTTCCCGCAGGGGAGCTGTTGGGATTCATTGTCAGCCGCCGGGGCATCGAGTTGGACCCATCCAAAGTTATGGCTATTCAAGAGTTACCGCCACCAAAGAGCAAGAAGGACGTGATGAGCTTCCTGGGACGTCTCAACTATATCAGTCACTTCATAGCACAGTCCATAGTTATATGTGAACCCATCTTCAAGATATTGAGGAAAGATGCTAAAACCAGTTGCACCGAAGATTGTCAGAAAGCTTTCGACAAAATCAAGGAATATCTGTCCACACCACCAGTACTAGTCCCGCCAGAATCTGGGAGACCTTTGCTACTCTATCTATCTGTATTAGATGGAGATTTTGGATGTGTTTTGGCATAACATGACGAGACAGGGATGAAGGAGCAAGCCATATACTACCTGAGTAAGAAGTTCACACCTTACGAAGCACGATACTCTCTATTGGAATGCACTTGTTGTGCTTTGACCTAGACGGCTCAAAATTGAGGCATTACTTCTGTGCCTATACCACGTACCTCATATCTAGGATGGACCCTTTGAAGTACATCTTTCAGAAGCCCATGCCAACCCGGAAGTTAGCCAAGTGGCAAATGTTGATACCCAATTTTTCCCTATGCATTTTATATATGCAAAATACTTTCAAAATAGCATATATATGCATATATAACTATGCCCAAGTGTTTTAGTATTTATTCCTAATTTTTAAAAGTTTTTTTAAATCAATTTATTACCCATTTTAGCAGTACAAAAACTAATAGTTATTCCCCAAATCATCATTTTGGTGAATAACTTATTTTATTCTCACATTTATACCAAAATATAGCTAAGGTAATTTTTACAAATTTATTTAGTATTTTAAAGCTAAATTGCATATGATTGCAATTTTAGCCTATCTTAAGATTTAATTACGTTTATAATTACAAAATTGATTCTAGTATTTTTAATTTAATATTTATACACTGTTAATTAATTTAGTACTTTTAATTTGTTTTCAGAAATCATTTTACTATTTTTATAAAATAAAAAGGAAAAGTGGTTATCTAAATACTAGCCCTATTTCATTTCAATTATAGCCTAAAATCATCCCCAATTAACCCCAATTTCAAATTCAAATGGGCCAGCCCAATTCCTAAAATGACGTGCCCCTAACCCGCTTATCCAACCTACCCGGTTTCCCCTTTTGATCCAGGCCGTTGATCATTTCGATCAACGCCCAGAATTTTCCCTTTACTTTTTAATTCCCAAACACCCCCAACCCTATCCCATTTCTCACCAACCGCCGCCTCTGAATCCTCTCATCTCTCAAACTCTCTCGAAGGTTCTTGAAACCCTAATCATCTCCTACTGTCTTCTACCTTCAGCTCACCGGAATCCATGGCCTCTCAGGCCATGGATGGCTTAAACTCATCTCCCTCTACTTTAAAACACTTGGTGTTCGAAGTTTCGAGGTCTGACCTTAATGGTGTCCGTTCATATCCTCTCCGATTCGAGGTTCTATGGCCTCTCTGGCCTTGCTCCGGCATATCCAAGCATTATGAGCCTATTTCTGACTTATCCGACTCAGGTCGGACCTTTTCCAAGCCTTTCTCGCTTTAGGGTTCCTCTGAACCCTAGCTATTCGAGGTTTTCTCTGATTGTTTTCTTAAATCTGTTCAATATTTGTGCTCTACTTGAGTTTTTTAAACGTTTTCCTAATTTTTCTTTCAAAAATCACTTCTTTTCGATTTAGGGTTTTTCTGAAAAGCTTTAAAATGTTTCTCTAACTTTTCTTCTTCTTTTCGTTGTGTGTATTTGTCTATACTATGTTCTGGTGTTTTCTTTTCTACCACGCATGTTCTTCTACTGTGTTCTTATGTTTTCCTTTATCATGCATGTTCTTCTGTGCTTTGTTTTTCTACTGTGTTTTGTACTATGCTCGCATGTTTATCTTGTTGTATCTTCCTATATGATCTTTTGCTATGCTTTTCCGGTATTTTTGTGTTCTTCTACTATATGTATTTCCTACTGAGTTCTTAAGTTTTGTTTTCCTTCTACTGAACTCTGTTTAAGTCCCTTCTAAAAGGTTTTCTTAAACACGCTTCTTCTACTGTCGTGACTATTCTCTCATTATGCTTATACGCTCTGTCTGCTTCGAATATTATTTGTATCTACTTGTCTTCTCATGGGATTCTGAAAGGAAATCTCTGAGCCTGTTGCCTCCTCATCTCTATATTTGACTCGAGTCAAAAACCCTAGAATTTGGGGTTTCCTCCGAGTTTGGTCATATGATCAAACTAGGGTTCTGTTTGAGGACCCTTGGCTCTTTCAGACTTATTTCTAGGTTTATAAACTAAGTGTGAACTTCTTTTGTTTGCACACAATTCTGATTCTCCTACTAGACTCTTCTGAATAGCATGACAAATTTCTTCATGTTTAACGTGTCTATATGCTTTTATATATGAGGAATCTTTCTTCAGAATGGTTTTCCAACTTGTGATTAATTCAAAATTCCTTTTAATAAGTCTAATTGATTGGCACTAATTTTCCTTTAGTTGAAATCTTTCCCATCTTTCTGACTTGGTTCATTCATACAAAATCTTCAATTTTCGATTTTCTTGGCTGTTAACTGATTTCCTTTCCTTATTTGCACGAACCGTGTGCTGTCAAGCCCCTGTCCTCAAATAGACCTTTATGTATTTACCCCTTTTATGCTGATTGAAAAAGTGTTTGATGTATCCATTTCCTTAATTAGTTTTGCCCGTTTGAAATCAGAATCCCTTAATTAGGGGGAAACCTTGTGTAATTGATTTTCAAACTATTTTCTTACCTATTTCTGCTTGCTTTCTACACCATAAAAGGGCACGACCCTTCTGCACTTTAACAGACCTTCAGTTCAACACTTTTTCACTTCATACTTCACCCTTACAACCTCACAATTCTTTTCTAAGATCATAGCATTCTGACTGCCTGTTTGCACTTTGGCTTTGCAAGACTACTGTTTTCTTTCACTTGTTTTTTTGAGACTGATATGTTCTAGTTTTATCTTCAGCATCATCCCAATATGTTCACTTATAGCCTTTACATCCATGTCTATTTTACTGTCTATATAGAGTTGAATGTTTAATTAGCATGTTAATTTCTTTTACTTGTTTCTGCTATGAATCCCTATACCCCTATTCCCCTCTATGTGATTTGAGTTGTAGTTCATGACATGACAATATTCAAGTTATTGTTCATGTCTGGACTTGATCTCTTAGAGGATACTGACTCCCAAAACAATGTGTTCTAACAGGCTTGTGGGGTGTGCCAGCACTTCCCATTGCTAGGTATGCCCACTAGCCTGTCCCTGTTTCTCTACCACTTCTCCTTTCCCCTTTTCAAACTCTGCACTTACACTTACTCTTAGCTTCTAAGCTCTGCCCCCCTCCTGTAAGCCTTGCCTTGGGCCCTAGAGTTCCCTCTGAACTTGGATACTCGAGGGCTGGCCCTTTCACACTGCATTATGTTCTTAATCCTGTATGTGTTTGGGTGTGAGCACTGCCCGGAGTCCATTTGAGGCTTATAGGGAACTCTGACACATCCAAATAAGAGAAAGGCTTGGGATCCTGATCTTTGGAGTTAGTTCATCTCATATTTCAGAGCTGGAGTTTGAATCAGGCTCCCCTTGGTTGTACTTTAATTTTTTATGTAATTTTGCTTTTCTTATTCATTCTGGGCTGTAATAATTTGTAATAACAATTGGGGATGTTAGTGAAAAAGGTAGGGTCAATCGTGCATGCAAAGGGGTAGATACCATGTTCATAGGGGATTACTATACTTCTGCATTCATGTATCCTGCTTTCAGCTTTTGCACTTCTACATTTCATATAAATACCATGTCTATAAGTTTTTTTTTGCACTTCTTCATTTCATATAGATACCATGTCTATAAGTTTCTGTACTTCTGCATTACATAGAGACCATGTCTATAGGTTTCTGTATTTCGACATTATATAGAGACCATGTCTATAGGTTTCTGCACTGCTGCATTATCATATTGATAATATGCCTATAGGACTTCCTGCATTTTGCACCTGCACCTATCACTAGGCAAATGAGTTTATAGGCTTAAACAATCGACTGCATATATATGACCTGCCTATAGGATTCCTGTATGCCAATGACAGTGTTTTAAATTAACAATGCCTAGAAAATATGCCTATAGGAACTATCAATCAAATCTGAATCGCCTCGCTCGTTTTAAGTTTAATCTGCAAAACTTGGTAAAAAACCGGCAACCTTCCTGTAATGAGTTTACTGCTTTATTTCTGAAACTAATAGATATCATGCCTATAGGTTTCGCCCAACACCTAGGCAAGTTTTAGGGTAAAAGCTATAACTGCGCTAGTCTTTGATAATTACAACCAGCGGGCAGGTCTAATTCGGACTTCTTATCTGAAAATATGTGATAAATCAGCCTGCTTTAACCTTTTGAGTTTAATCAGACCATAATTAGTACGTGTAAGACATGCTAAAACTATATGCTCTCTTTGGTTTAAGGAGGTTTATTTGAGCCGTATCTGTTTACATGCCTTCCTAATACTTGCTATATATGTTTTGATTGTCGCCTTAGAATTTTGTTCTTTAAAACTGCAAAACCTCATACCCCTCCCTTTTAGGATTAGTAGTCCCAAGTACCTCCGGGACTGATAGGAATGGGGCAGGTAATAGCATGCAATAAGTAACGAAACCATTCCGCACTATAATACCTTAACAGGGTGGGAAAGGGTAGATATGGATATGATGACCACACGATAACATCTCGTGTAGCCCCTCTTTGAGGAGTGATTACCGAATGTTGTGTGGGGTGATCCATATTATTTGTAAACCTAGGACCCCCCCTCTCCCTTTACTTGTTTATTTTTCCAGAATTTTCAAACTGTTTTCCTAAAAAATTCAGCTTCCTTTTGTTTTCTTTAAACTTTAATCTATTTGCAACCATTACGCGAAAACCCCTTATATTTAAAACTTCTATTTGCCTACTTGTAACTTAAAGTCAGAATTGTAGCATGGCCGGGAACCACACTAGTGGATCCTGAGGGGTGCCTAACACCTTCCCCTCGGGATAATTTCTAGCCCTTACCCAATCTCTGGTTTTCTAGATCAATTCCTTCCTAGTGTCCTAATGCACTTTAATCATTAGGTGGTGACTCTCCAATTCAAACCCAATTCCCAAAGGGGAACGAGTTGTCCTCCCAAATATCTTAAACCCTATTTTGCGAGAAAAAGGGGGTGCGACAGCATGGCGACTCTGCTGGGGAAACCCCATGTACTTTTAGGCTTTTACTATTTCAAGCTATTACTGTGACTTTACATTTCTTCTGTGCTTTATTTGTTAATACCTTTAAGCATTTAATTCCCTCTTCTACTGCAAAAACTAACTTGTCTCTTGTTTCTTTCCCTTGTTTATTTCACTGCTTTCCTTTATTGCACCCCTTTATTACTGTTTTAAATTATTGTAATTATTACTTTATGAACGTGCAAATACGTGACAACTTGTTTTAATTATTACATAAGCATGTTTTCAACATCATATTCCACTCGTGCCAAACAAATACTATAGCAACGCTTATAATGAGTGGTTACGCTCTTCCAATATTATCACCCTTTAAATCTGGCAAAGGCATATTTGCGGTAAAACCAGTCGATTAACGGTGTAGTCGACGGTTCTGTGCCTTTCCCTCTTGAGTTGTCCGCTCAAGGGTACCAATCTAATACCCCATAGAAACTTTACTCTATTTAATTATGCATGCATTATGGTCAAACTTAGCCGAGTCAGTTATGTTGTCCACATAATGACTCTTTAAGACAGCCTCGTCCAAAGTCCACTGAGTTTTCCAAAAACCCAAACGGACACTACCACATTCTGTGCATTTATTTGGAGAATTAAATGTTTTATGCCAATTATTGTTATTTAATAGTCGAGTCTGGTAGGGGTAAGGGCCTAACCCTTATTTGTCTTGCAGAAACATGAGGCACGAAGTCCCCAAATTCGGCATGGTCACAAACATCCACCCAAGGTTGCTAAGACGGTAGGAGGATCTTCATTCCAGTGATCAGACTCTTGTCCGAAAATACCTAGGAAATCTACTTTCTCTCCTGGAGGTCCAACCCAACAACAAAATCATAGAAGCTGCTACTCTGTTCTGGGACTGTGATAGGTCTGTGTTTTGCTTTAGAGAGATTGAGATGACACCCCTGCTAAAGGAAATAGGAGGATTGACTGGTATACCATGGGAGACTCCGGCTTTGTTAATGCCGAAAAATCGTAAGGGTAGAGGTTTCCTCAAAATGATGGGCCTAAAGAAGAATCCAGACTTGACATGTTTGAAGGAGTCTTACATTCCCTTTGATTATTTGTAGGGAAGGCACGGTCATAGTAAATCCTACTGTACTTATTCGGATGAATTTGCCCTTACATCATTGGGGCATATTCACCGAAGGGTCTTTGTATTCATGTTTTGTTTCTTGGGGATGATAGTGTTTCCAATGAAGAAAGCAAGGAGCCCCACACTTCGAGGGCTGCAACTTGCTACTCCAACTCTGGCTCATGGAGCATCTCCAAAGGGGTGAATATCGGCAAGAGATTCAGCGTAGAGACTGGGAAGATCATATAGACTTCCATCAACCAAGGCGAATGAACTACATGCCCAACATGTTTGCTCAGCCAGAAAATGCCAAGGGATGGGCGGAGCTGTTTGAAAATCTGACTGAGGATCAAATACAATGGATGTTCGAGTGGTTCCCTACTGAAGAGTTCATCGCCCGATCCAGGGACGCACTATTTCTGATACTGATCGGTTTGAGAGGAACCTACCCTTATGTCCCTCTCCGGATTATGAGACAGGATGGTAGAAAACAGGTTATACCAAGGGTCCACAAGATAAGTCACTTCCAGGCCGACTTCCAAGTTGATGACAGTCCTTATAAGTGCCAAGATCAGCATATGTGGCATTGCAAGATCATCATGGGGAAAGATACTATCGAGCCAGACAGATACCATGCTAGTTGCACCCCATACTATTCAGGATGGCTGGAGGACAATCACAATGGTCTGGGCCAACCTAGGTTTGTTCGAGGTCATAGAATCATCGATGAAAGGGCTAAAGCACAGGTCAAATACAACCAACTGCGCAATAGGATTCGGGAATTTGAAAGCGAGCACCATAAGATTCAAAAAGACCACCAAAACTGATTGAAGAGTGGAAAGACATGGCTGTCAGTGCCAACAAGCGATTAGGATACCTGGAACGAGGTTTAGTGGAGCTGGAAAGGAAGTTTCTCAATAGGATCGAGGACTGCTAGAATGCTAAAGGAAACGAGGGTGGACAACTGGCCAAAGCCTACCTGCTGCTAGGACTTCGCGAGCTGGTGAAGCTGTTCGATGGAGCCAAAGATGCCAAGTCTGAGGAAGGCCCTTCTGGGACCAAATAGATAGGAATTTACCTTTTCGTTTTATGAATGTAATAAGGCCAATGGCCATTAGTGACATTCTTATCTTCTGTTATTTAGTGTCGTTTTGGGATTCGTCTTATTTTTATCAATAAAATGAGGCATTTAGCATTATAAGTTCTCCAAATCAACTTGTCTCTAGGCCTACCTCGGGCACAATGAGGCTCCCAAATTAGGACACGACTTACATTCTTGCACTACGTGTTTAAATATCGCAATGTTTCTTTTCATAATCCTCACTGACTTATTGCCTTTTTGTTTTTATTTTTTATTTATTCCCCTCCCCAAGGTTAGTTCGTGCACTCTGGCATCATCATCATATTCCACAAGATCCAAGGGCCATCCACCCACTCCTCCTCCTAGCCCCGTCAGAAACAGGAACAAAGGAAAGATAGAAGATTTGAACAACACCAGAAAGGAAAACTCAACTGAATGGGTAGAGGTCACTCATGGTACTCTGGTTCCTAAGGAAAGTACATCCCAGGTTGAACAAAAGCTACTGAAATTCCAAGAAGAACTTGATCAGGTCCAGAACATGGCTAGCTTATCATTTTCCCTCACCAACCCAGATGTCAATTTTCCTAACGCTCAGAAACCTACACCTCCACAAAACATCCCAAAACCACAAAACCATCCTGCTCCTTACCACCACTGCAACACCTGTCATACTTCCAATAATACTCCACTGCTCATCCCAGAACCGGTGAACTCCATAATTGACCATTTCCACACTCATAACACCCCCATCTACGGGGAAACCATGGCGCACTCCACCCAACCCATTTCAAGCACACCCGAGTCTGATGATAAAGACTCACTCATTAGGAGTCTGGCTGAAGAGATTAAGAAGTTGACTAGCCGAATTTAGGGCATCGAAGGAAGCAAAGGAATTGAGGGGCTAAACTATGAAGATCTCTGTATACAACCCGATGTTGAACTGCCTGAGGGGTACAAACCTCCAAAGTTCGAGATGTTTGATGGTACAGGAGATCCGAGAGTTCATTTGAGAACATACTACGACAAGCTGGTCGGAGTAGGAAAGGACGAAAGGATCCGCATGAAATCTTCATAAGGAGTCTGAAGGGAGATGCTCTGTCTTGGTACATTACCCAAGATCCGAAGAAGTGGTCGAATTGGGTAAGCATGGCGTCCGATTTCATGGACAGGTTTAGGTTCAACATAGAAAATGTGCCAGATGTGTTCTACATCAAGAACCTAAAGAAGAAACCCACGGAAACATTCCGCGAGTATGCCACTTGCTGGAGGTCAGAAACAGCAAAAGTCAGGCCTGCTCTAGAGGAATAACAAATGAACAGGTTTCTTGTCCGAGCTCAAGACCCCCAGTACAATGAAAGGTTTATGCTGATTGAAAGCCAAAAAATTTCCGACATCATCAAGCTAGGTGAGAGGATCGAGGAAGGCATCAAAAGTGGTATGGTCACAAACTTTGAGGCTTTGCAGGCTACCAACAAGGCTCTATAGTCTGGTGCACGACCAAGAAAAGGGACGTAAGCTCCATGATGGTTGCACAGAGAACCAAGTCCCCTATCAAATACCAAACCGACCCGATGCCTCCTCTCACATATCAACCTACATCAAATTACCAAGCACCCTTACCCTCTTACCAAACTCCACCACCTACTTACCAATCACCTCCACCTCCCACATATCAGCCTACTTCACCCAGATATTCCCAACCCGCACATGTCCACCAAGCCTACAATACTCAACCCTCTCACTGTCAATCACCTCCCACTCGCCAAAACTTTCCTAGACCCCGACCATATTTTGACCGCAGACCTCCCAAACAATATACCGCCATTGCCGAACCAATTGACCACCTGTATGAAAGACTCAAAGCTGCTGGTTATATCACCTCCATCCTTGCTATAACTCCTGAAAACCATTCCCAATGGGTCAATCCTAATAAATCCTATACATACCATTCCGGCATGAAAGGGCATACCATTGATGAATGCCGCTCTCTGAAAGATAAAATCCAAGCACTGATTGATAACAAGATTATTGTGGCAAAGGAGCCTACTCCGAGTGTCCGCAATAACCCTCTACCAGACCACACGGGTGGAGGCGTTCACATGATTAAAATAGAGGATGACTGGGACCCCAAGGAGTCAATAGGTTTGATCAAAGAAGGCGACGATCCAAAGAATCCAACAGTCACCCTTAATCCGATTGTAGTCCAGATTCAGCCTTCTGGGGACGTTGAGGTGAACATGTCCATACCACTTGAGTTTGAAACACCATCCTCTGCAAAGACGCTAGCACCGATCTAGGTCGAGTTTGGATCCCTAGCAAATGTACCTAAACCATTTGAAGTTGCGGTCTTGCCTTCAAAAATATAGGCTTCGTTCGGACTAAAGGTGCCCATTCCAGTAGCAATGTCGGCTATAACGCCATTCCATACAAATGCCATACCTTGGGACTACACAGCCGAGGCAAAAAGGAAAGAGAAAGCTAAATCCGCAGAAGCAGTCGCGGCACAGGGTATGACAAGAACCGGCAGAGTATACACCCCTAAACATTTGGCTGAATCAAGCAAGCAGGCCTCTAGACGGACAACCATCACTGAAGTTGGGCCCGATGATCTCTGGAGAAAAATACAAGCAAAGGAGTACTCAGTCATCGATCAGTTGAACAAAACACCGGCACGGATCTCTATCCTAACTTTGCTGCAAAGCTCCGATGCACATAGGAACGCCTTGTTGAAGGTGCTGAGTGAGGCATATGTACCGAGAAACATCACTGGAGGAGAAATGGCAAACATGGTAGGGCAGGTATTGGAGAGTCACAAGATCACTTTTCATGAAGATGAGTTACCACCAGAAGGGTTGAGTCACAACAAGGCGCTGCACATCACTATGCAATACGAGGATTATTTCATCACCAGAATCCTGATTGACGGTGGGTCCAGCCTCAATATTTGTCCATTGGTAACACTCAGAACATTGTGAAAGAGTCTGTATGAGATCAAGGACGAGGCCATCAACATCAAAGCTTTCGACGGTTCCCAAAGGTCCACTATTGGGGAAATTAGCTTGTGTTTGCAGAAGGGGCCTACTTGGTTTGATGTTGAATTTCAAGTAATAGATGTGTCGGAATCTTACAACTTGCTGTTGGGATGATCGTGGATTCATGCTGCTGGGGCCGTAGCGTCAATACTGCATCATGCGGTGAAATTTGAGTGGAACTACCAATAGGTGATCATTCACGGTGATGGTAGCAATCCCATATATAGTCGCCAAACCATCCCAGCGATTGGAGGAAGGATAAAGATATGCAGGGAAACCTATCACCATATCGAGCGAGTCAACGCCGTTGACAAAGACAAATGGTGGGATAACAAAATTGAAAGCATATTGAACTGGAACGGATATGATCCTGGCAAGGGACTTGGCAAGGACCTCCAACGAATCGTCAAACCGATCAAACTGAAGAAACATGGCACCACTTTCGATCTGGGATACGAGTATACTTGGAAAGAATTCAACAACTGGTCGCCACCATGGCGTGGCCCTTACTGCCCACTAGAATAGCCGAAACCCCATTTAGAACAAACTTTCCAGCCAGCCGATGTTATATATAGGTCGGAAGAAGAGGAAGCACTGGAAGCAATGAGGAATTTATTCGTGGAAGATGATGACATGGATTGCTGTATCATTTTCAAAGAGGAGGGGGAGGAAGACCCTTCTATACAAGCCGTAAGTCGAGGAGCATGCCTCAACAATTGGACCATCAGAACCACCAAAGCCCAGAAAGCCTCGGGGTAGCAAGGCTGAACAAATCATCATACACTATCTTTCATTTTTACTAGTTGATTTTCCTTTCGCATTTTTGAATTTTCGCAATAAGATCTTCAACATTCAAAACAGTTATGGAATTTAGAAAAACATTTCAAGTTTCCCTTTAAATCTTACTCTTATTATTTTTCTCTCATTACTTTACTCATACAATATTACTATTACTTATCTTGATGAACCAATGACTGTGACATACAATGAGACAACGCAACAAACGGACATATATTTAGAGGAAGATAACATACCTGAAGAGATTGTTAAAGAGGTTGAAAATTTTGAGAACAGACCTAAGTCTAACCTGGATGAGACCGAGATTGTTAACCTGAGAGATGTAGAGAACGTCAAAGAAACGAGAATCAGTGTCCACTTATCGCCATCAGAAAAGAAGGAATACACAGAATTTCTAAGGGAATATGAAGAAATATTCGCTTGGTCGTATGATGACATGACTGGTCTAAGTACATCTATTGTGGCTCACAAACTGCCAACTGATCCGACATGTCCATCGGTAAAGCAGAAGCTCAGAAAGTTCAAGCCTGACATAAGTTTGAAAATCAAGGAAGAAGTCACTAAGCAAGTCAAAGCTAAGGTTATCAGGGTAGTAGAATATCCGACATGGTTAGCCAACATCGTGTCAGTGCCGAAGAAGGACGGGAAGGTCAGGGTCTATGTCGACTACCGGGATCTCAACCGTGCCAGTCCAAAAGATGACTTCCCCTTGCCAAACATACATATCCTGATTGACAATTGCGCCAAGCACGAGTTGCAATCATTCGTGGATTGTTTTGTTGGGAATCATCAAATCTGGATGGATGAAGAAGACGCTGAGAAAACGGCTTTCATTACGCCGCGGGGAATGTACTGTTACAAGATGATGTCGTTCGTTAAAGAATACTGGGGCCACCTATATGAGGGCCATGACTACCATTTTCCATGATATGATACATAAGGAGATCAAAGTGTATGTAGATGATGTCATCATCAAATCCAAGAAAGCCATGATCACATGGAGGATTTGAAGAGGTTCTTCAATAGACTGAGAAGGTACAACTTGAAGCTGAATCTCGCGAAATGTGCATTTGGGGTTCCTGCTAGAAAACTACTTGGGTTCATTGTGAGTCACCGAGACATAGAACTGGATCCATCAAAGGCCAAAGCTATTCAAGAATTACCACCGCCAAAGAACAATAAAGAAGTAATGAGTTTCTTGTAGAGACTCAACTATATCAGTTGGTTCATAGCTCAATCTACTGTCCTCTGTGAGCCAATCTTTAAGATATTGAAGAAGGACGCCACTACCAAATGGACTGATGACTGCCAGAGGCCTTCGACAGAATCAAGAAGTACCTGTCAACACCACCAGTTTTGGTCCCGCCTGAGCAGGGTAAACCTCTATTACTCTACCTTGTAGTGCTAGATGGAGCGTTCGGTTGTGTTCTTGGGCAACATGACAAAACGGGGAGGAAGGAGCAGGTCATCTACTATCTTAGCAAGAAGTTCACCCCTTACGAGGCCCGGTATTCTCTATTAGAATGCACCTGTTGTGCTCTAACTTGGGTAGCTCAGAAGTTGAGGCACTATTTCTGTACCTATACCACGTATCTCATATTAAGGATGGATCCGTTGAAGTACATCTTTCAGAAGCCCATGCCCACTGGCAAGCTAACCAAGTGGCAAATCCTGCTAAGTGAATTCGACATTGTCTACGTAACTCAGAAAGTAATCAAGGGACAAGCTTTGGCAGATCATCTTGCCGAGAATCTCGTGGATAGAGAATATGAATCCTTAAAGACGTATTTTCCTGATTAAGAAATATCATTCATAGGAGAAAACATTGCAGAATCCTATGACGGTTGAAGAATGTTTTTCGATGGAGCAGCAAATTTCAAAGGAGTTGGCATAGGAGCAGTCCTAGTGTCAGAAACCGGTCAGCATTATCCGGTGTCTGCCAAACTCAGATTCCCTTACACCAACAACATGGCTGAGTACGAGGCCTATAACTTGGGACTCAAGATGGCCATTGACATGAACATTCAAGAGTTTCTAGTGATCGGGGATTCAAACTTGCTTATACATTAGGTCCGAGAAGAATGGGCAACCAAGAACTCCAAGATACTCTCTTATCTGCATCACGTACAAGAGTTGAGAAAGAGGTTCACAAAGACAGCATTCCAGCATGTTCCCAGAGTCCAAAATGAGTTTGCAGATGCATTGGCTACCCTATCATCCATGATACAGCATCCAAATAAGAATTTCATTGACCCTATTCCAGTAAAGATCTACGATCAGTCAGCTTACTATGCTCACGTCGAAGAAGAAGTGGATGGAAAACCTTGGTTTCGTGATATCAAGGAAAACTTGGTGAAAGGAAAATACCTAGAGCTCGCAAACGCTATTCAGCAGCGCACGCTTCGGAGGTTATCCAATAATTTCTTTCACAGCGGAGGAATCCTGTACAGGAGGACTCCTGATTTGGGATTACTAAGGTGTGTTGATGCAAATGAAGCATCTAAATTACTAGAAGAAATCCATGATGGGACCTACGGGCCACATATGAATGGCTTTGTCTTAGCCAAGAAGATACTCTGAGCTGGTTATTTTTGGATGACTATGGAAACGGACTGCATCCATTATGTCCGGAAGTGCCACCGCTGTCAGATACATGCAGATATGATAAAGGTGCCTCCAAACGAGCTTAATGCAACAAGCTCACCATGTCCGTTCACCACTTGGGAATGGATATTATCGGACCAATCGAACCTCCCGCATAAAATAAGCACAGGTTCATCCTAGTGGCAATTTATTATTTTACCAAATGGGTTGAAGCAGCATCGTACAAGGCAGTGACTAAGAAAGTCGTAGCAGACTTCGTCCGCGACTGTATCGATTGTCGGTTCAGAATTCCAGAATCAATCATTACTGATAAAGGTTCCAATCTCAACAGTGACTTGATGAAAGCCATGTGTGAAACCTTCAAGATTAAACACAAGAATTCTACAGCCTACAGACCTCAGATGAACGCAGTCGTAGAGGCCGCCAATAAGAATATCAAGAAGATACTAAGGAAAATGATAGAGAAGCATAAGCAGTGGCACGAGAGGTTATCACTTGCTTTATTGAGGTATTGCACCACAGTCCGCACATCAACCGGGGCAACCCCCTATATGCTAGTTATGGTACAGAGGCTATTATTCCCACTGAGGTAGAAATTCCTTCCTTAAGGATCATACAGGAAGTTGAACTCGACAATGCAGAATGGGTGAAAAGTCGTTACGAACAGCTAGCTCTTATAGACGGAAAGAGAATGAATGCAGTTTGCCATGGTCAGCTTTATCAGAAGAGAATGTCCAGAGCCTTCAACAAAAGAGTCAAGCCGAGACAGTTCACACCGGGGCAGCTAGTATTAAAGAAGATTTTCCCGCATCAGGACGAGGCCAAAGGGAAGTTCTCTCCCAACTGGTAGGGTCCGCACATGGTCTATCAGGTTCTAACAAGAGGAGCCCTCATACTTGCAGAAATGGACGGAGAAGTTTGGCCGAAGCCGATCAATTCAGATGTAGTGAAGCGATATTATATGTAACCTTCATGCTTTCCTTTATGATTTAATTTGAACTACGCCTGACCTGATTCCCATTTAAGAGGGTATACGAAGGCAGCCCTATGGGTTCGGTCACAATTCAATAAAATTTTCATTTCCCCCGCAATTGGAAACTAGGGCAGAATTTTGAAGATGACCCTCAAAATTTTGAAGTGATTTCAGCCATTCACCGCAAACAGCCGTTAGAAGCAGCAGCCCAGTAAACTGGGACAGAATTTTGAGGAGGACCCTCAAAATTTCAGAGCAAGAGAAGTTGCAATGTTTTGAGCCACGTCGCAGTCGTAGGTTCATCTAATGAAAACTATTCTCGATTATGTATTTATGTTATATTTTTTACTAATAATGCATGTCTGTTACCAAAGTTGCTTCGTTTAGCAACGCTACCCCAATGATACGCATAGTATCACTGGAACAAAGCCGAGAAGGTCAAGCAGAGCCAGCAGGAATACGAACTAACCTCCCCCCTTTTACAAAACTCACGATTTTCTTTGGATGCAGGCACTTGAGTTGCAAAATCATAAAATATACTATACACTCATGAGACTCTCTTTGCTCGAAAATACTACGCTCAAAATCGTTGCACTTACTCACAGCTGCTATTCGCACGCAGTGTCCCCAGCAGACACAGTATCCCCAGCAGTCGCAATATCGCAATCCGTTATCAGCTAAGAAAACTCTATTGCCATTTTCCATTTTACTTCCTGCATAAGGCTACCATTATGTCTTCTGAAACTAAGATCTATCTCCATCTGCATTCTCTACACTGCATAAGGCTACCATTCTACTTTTCGAGGTTAAGCTCTACCTCCATCTGCATTCTCTGCATTGCATAAGGCTACCATTCTGCCTTCCGAGACTAAGCTCTGTCTCCATCTACATTCTCCGTATTGCATAAGGCTACCATTCTGCCTTCCGAGGTTAAACTCTACCTCCATCTGCATTCTCTGCATTGCATAAGGTTATCATTCTACCTTCGGAGACTAAGCTCTGTCTCCATCTACATTCTCTGCACTGTATATGGCTACCATTTTTGCCTTCCGAGACTAAGCTCTATCCCCATCTGCATTCTCTGCATTGCATAAGGCTACCACTCTGCCTTTCGAGACTAAGCTTTGTCTCCATCTGCATTTCCTGCATTGCATAAGGCTACCATTCTGCTTTCTGAGGTTAAGCTCTACCTCCATCTCGCATGGCTGAAAGATCGCCACTTTCATTTACTTCTTGCATGGCCGAAAGATTGCCACCTTCATTTACTTCTTGCATGGCTGAAGGATCGCCACCTTCATTTACTTCTTGCATGGCTGAAAGATCGCCACCCTCATTTACTTCTTGCATGGCTGAAAGATCGCCACTTTTATTTACTTCTTGCATGGCTGAAAGATCGCCACCTTATTTACATTTGCATGGCTGAAAGATCACCACCCTACTGCATCTCATGGGCTAAAAGATCGCCAAATTATCCGAGGGCATCATCGTTTAGAGGCACAATTTGCATAGCCCGAGAACACCATGCCATGGCCCGAGGATCCCTTTTAATCTTTTGCATATCATTATTCAAAGGCAGCATGGTTCGGAGGCATCATCCTCATAGCCCGAGAGCATCCTTTCATGGACATCAAATCCTTTATTATACGCTTCGTGGCCCAGGACAACATGGTCCAAGGACGTCATCCTAACCGTCCAAAGACAGCATTTATGGTCCAACGGGAACTTGCATCATGTTTAAATTTATGCACAATATACACTTGTATTGCTTATTTGTAGGTAAACCGGCAAGCAACTGCCGTCTCAGCAGGAGCAACCCCGCTCCAGTTCCCACAGCTCTACCATCCATCCCAACCCGAATATCTCGTCCCTTCTTGAAAAATCTCCATCGGTATATTCCGCCGACGAATCTTGAACTACATATGGCCTGATTCCTATAAGACTAAGGATATGTAGGCAGCTCAGGAACCAGAGCACGGTCAACCTCTTCAAACCATTTCGTTCGGTCAAATTGGCCATCACATCTTTACCCGACAACTCTTTCATCCTTCCTAGGTAAAGAGGGGCAGTTGTTGATACCCAATTTTTCCCTATGCATTTTATATATGCAAAATACTTTCAAATTAGCATATATATGCATATATAAGTATGCCCAAGTGTTTTAGTATTTTTTCCTAATTTTTAAAAGATTTTTTAAATCAATTTATTGCCTGTTTTAGCAGTACAAATACTAATAGTTATTCCCAAAATCATCATTTTGGTGAATAACTTATTTTATTCTCACATTTATACCAAAATATAGCTAAGGTAATTTTTACGCTTTTTACAAATCTATTTAGTATTTTAAAGCTAAATTGCATATGATTGCAATTTTAGCCTATCTTAAGATTTAATTACGTTTATAATTACAAAATTGATTCTAGTATTTTTAATTTAATATTTATACATTATTGATTAATTTTACTTTTAATTTGTTTTCAGAAATCATTTTACTATTTTTATAAATATAAAAGTGAAAAGTGGTTATCTAAATACTAGCCCTATTTCATTTCAATTATAGCCTAAAATCAGCCCCAATTAACCCCAATTTCAAATTCAAACGGGCCAGCCCAATTCCTAAAATGACCCGCCCCTAACCCGCTTATCCAACCCGCCCGGTTTCCCCTTTTGATCCATGCTATTGATCATTTCGATCAACGCCTAGAATTTCCCCTTTCCTTTTTAGTTCCCAAACACCCCCAACCCTATCCCATTTCTCACCAACCGCCGCCTCTGAATCCTCTCATCTCTCAAACTCTCTCGAAGGTTCTTGAAACCCTAATCATCTCCTACTGTCTTCTACCTTCAGCTCACCGGAATCCATGGCCTCTCAGGCCATGGATGGCTTAAACTCATCTCCCTCTACTTTAAAACACTTGGTGTTCGAAGTTTCGAGGTTTGACCTTAATGGTGTCCGTTCATATCCTCTCCGATTCGAGGTTCTATGGCCTCTCTGGCCTTGCTCCGGCATATCCAAGCATTATGAGCCTATTTCTGACTTATCCGACTCAGGTCGGACCTTTTCCAAGCCTTTCTCGCTTTAGGGTTCCTCTGAACCCTAGCTATTCGAGGTTTTCTCTGATTGTTTTCTTAAATCTGTTCAATATTTGTGCTCTACTTGAGTTTTTTAAACGTTTTCCTAATTTTTCTTTCAAAAATCACTTCTTTCCGATTTAGGGTTTTTCTGAAAAGCTTTAAAATGTTTCTCTAACTTTTCTTCTTCTTTTCGTTGTGTGTATTTGTCTATACTATGTTCTGGTGTTTTCTTTTCTACCACGCATGTTCTTCTACTGTGTTCTTATGTTTTCCTTTATCATGCATGTTCTTCTGTGCTTTGTTTTTCTACTGTGTTTTGTACTATGCTCGCATGTTTATCTTGTTGTATCTTCCTATATGATCTTTTGCTATGCTTTTCCGGTATTTTTGTGTTCTTCTACTATATGTATTTCCTACTGAGTTCTTAAGTTTTGTTTTCCTTCTACTGAACTCTGTTTAAGTCCCTTCTAAAAGGTTTTCTTAAACACGCTTCTTCTACTGTCGTGACTATTCTCTCATTATGCTTATACGCTCTGTCTGCTTCGAATATTATTTGTATCTACTTGTCTTCTCATGGGATTCTGAAAGGAAATCTCTGAGCCTGTTGCCTCCTCATCTCTATATTTGACTCGAGTCAAAAACCCTAGAATTTGGGGTTTCCTCCGAGTTTGGTCATATGATCAAACTAGGGTTCTGTTTGAGGACCCTTGGCTCTTTCAGACTTATTTCTAGGTTTATAAACTAAGTGTGAACTTCTTTTGTTTGCACACAATTCTGATTCTCCTACTAGACTCTTCTGAATAGCATGACAAATTTCTTCATGTTTAACGTGTCTATATGCTTTTATATATGAGGAATCTTTCTTCAGAATGGTTTTCCAACTTGTGATTAATTCAAAATTCCTTTTAATAAGTCTAATTGATTGGCACTAATTTTCCTTAAGTTGAAATCTTTCCCATCTTTCTGACTTGGTTCATTCATACAAAATCTTCAATTTTCGATTTTCTTGGCTGTTAACTGATTTCCTTTCCTTATTTGCACGAACCGTGTGCTGTCAAGCCCCTGTCCTCAAATAGACCTTTATGTATTTACCCCTTTTATGCTGATTGAAAAAGTGTTTGATGTATCCATTTCCTTAATTAGTTTTGCCCGTTTGAAATCAGAATCCCTTAATTAGGGGGAAACCTTGTGTAATTGATTTTCAAACTATTTTCTTACCTATTTCTGCTTGCTTTCTATACCATAAAAGGGCACGACCCTTCTGCACTTTAACAGACCTTCAGTTCAACACTTTTTCACTTCATACTTCACCCTTACAACCTCACAATTCTTTTCTAAGATCATATCATTCTGACTGCCTGTTTGCACTTTGGCTTTGCAAGACTACTGTTTTCTTTCACTTGTTTTTTTGAGACTGATATGTTCTAGTTTTATCTTCAGCATCATCCCAATATGTTCACTTATAGCCTTTACATCCATGTCTATTTTACTGTCTATATAGAGTTGAATGTTTAATTAGCATGTTAATTTCTTTTACTTGTTTCTGCTATGAATCCCTATACCCCTATTCCCCTCTATGTGATTTGAGTTGTAGTTCATGACATGACAATATTCAAGTTATTGTTCATGTCTGGACTTGATCTCTTAGAGGATACTGACTCCCAAAACAATGTGTTCTAACAGGCTTGTGGGGTGTGCCAGCACTTCCCATTGCTAGGTATGCCCACTAGCCTGTCCCTGTTTCTCTACCACTTCTCCTTTCCCCTTTTCAAACTCTGCACTTACACTTACTCTTAGCTTCTAAGCTCTACCCCCCTCCTGTAAGCCTTGCCTTGGGCCCTAGAGTTCCCTCTGAACTTGGATACTCGAGGGCTGGCCCTTTCACACTGCATTATGTTCTTAATCCTGTATGTGTTTGGGTGTGAGCACTGCCCGGAGTCCATTTGAGGCTTATAGGGAACTCTGACACATCCAAATAAGAGAAAGGCTTGGGATCCTGATCTTTGGAGTTAGTTCATCTCATATTTCAGAGCTGGAGTTTGAATCAGGCTCCCCTTGGTTGTACTTTAATTTTTTATGTAATTTTGCTTTTCTTATTCATTCTGGGCTGTAATAATTTGTAATAACAATTGGGGATGTTAGTGAAAAAGGTAGGGTCAATCGTGCATGCAAAGGGGTAGATACCATGTTCATAGGGGATTACTATACTTCTGCATTCATGTATCCTGCTTTCAGCTTTTGCACTTCTACATTTCATATAAATACCATGTCTATAAGTTTTTTTTTGCACTTCTTCATTTCATATAGATACCATGTCTATAAGTTTCTGTACTTCTGCATTACATAGAGACCATGTCTATAGGTTTCTGTATTTCGACATTATATAGAGACCATGTCTATAGGTTTCTGCACTGCTGCATTATCATATTGATAATATGCCTATAGGACTTCCTGCATTTTGCACCTGCACCTATCACTAGGCAAATGAGTTTATAGGCTTAAACAATCGACTGCATATATATGACCTGCCTATAGGATTCCTGTACGCCAATGACAGTGTTTTAATTTACAACGCCTAGAAAATATGCCTATAGGAACTATCAATCAAATCTGAATCGCCTCGCTCGTTTTAAGTTTAATCTGCAAAACTTGGTAAAAAACTACCAACCTTCTTGTAATGAGTTTACTGCTTTATTTCTGAAACTAATAGATATCATGCCTATAGGTTTCGCCCAACACCTAGGCAAGCTTTAGCGTAAAAGCTATAACAGCGCTAGTCTTTCATAATTACAACCAACGGGCAGGTCTAATTCGGACTTCTAATCTGAAAATATGTGATAAATCAGCCTACTTTAACCTTTTAAGTTTAATCAGTACGTGTAAGACATGCTAAAACTATATGCTCTCTTTGGTTTAAGGAGGTTTATTTGAGCCGTATCTATTTACATGCCTTCCCAATACTTGCTATATATGTTTTGATTGTCGTCTTAGAATTTTGTCCTTTAAAACTGCAAAACCTCATACCTCTCCCTTTTAGGATTAGTAGTCCCAAGTACCTCTGAGACTGATAGGAATGGGGTGGGTAATAGCATGCAATAAGTAACGAAATCATTCCGCAATTTTAATACCTTAACAGGGTGGGAAAGGGTAGATATGGATATGGTGACCACACGATAACATCTCGTGTAGCCCCTCTTTGAGGAGTGATTACCAGATGTTGTGTGGAGTGATCCATATTATTTGTAAACCTAGGACCCCCCCCCCTCCCTTTACTTGTTTATTTTTTCAGAATTTTCAAATTGTTTTCCTCAAAAATTCAGTTTCCTTTTGTTTTCTTTAAACTTTAATCTATTTGCAACCATTACGTGAAAACCCCTTATATTTAAAACTTCTATTTTCCTGCTTGTTACTTAAAGTCACAATTGTAGCATGGCCGGGAACCACACTAGTGGATCCTGAGGGGTGCCTAACACCTTCCCCTCGGGATAATTTCTCGCTCTTACCCAATCTCTAGTTTTCTAGATCAATTCCTTCCTAGTGTCCTAATGCACTTTAATCATTAGGTGGCGACTCTCCAATTCAAACCCAATTCCTAAAGGGGAGCGAGTTGTACTCCTAAATGTCTTAAACCCGATTTCGAGAGAAAAAGGGGGTGCGACAGCAGATACTATTAAGTGAGTCCAATATCATCTTTGTAACTCAGAAGGCAATCAAAGGACAAGCATTGGCAGACCATCTTGCTGAAAATCCTGTGGGGGGGGAATACGAACCCTTGAAAATGTATTTTCCTAATGATGAAGTATCATTCGTAGGAGAAGACATTACTAAAGCTTACGACGGTTGGAGGATGTTCTTTGATGGAGCTGCAAACTTCAAAGGAGTAGGCATTGGAGTGGTTTTAGTATTAGAAATAGGACAACACTACCCGGTATCTACAAAGCTTAGGTTTTCATGCACCAAAAACATGGCAGAATATGAAGCTTGCATCATGGGGCTCAATTTGGCCATCGATATGAATATACAAGAGTTTCTGGTAATCGGTGATTCGGATTTTTTGGTACATCAGGTTCAAGGAGAATGGGCTACGAATAACACCAAGATGCTACCATACTTGCATCACATACAGAATTGATGAAAAGATTCACAAAGATAGAATTCAAACATGTGCCCAGAATTCAAAATGAGTTCGCAGATGCACTGGCCACTTTGTCATCAATGATACAACATCTAGACAAGAATTTCATTGATCCCGTCCCAGTGAAAATCCACAATCAACCAGCTTACTGTACTTATGTTGAAGAGGAAACAGATGGAAAACCTTGGTTCCACGACATCAAGGTATATTTGGAAAAAGGAGAATACCTGGAGCAGGCGAACCATACTTAGAAGCACACACTACGGAGGCTGTCCAATCACTTCTTTCAAAGTGGAGGGACCATGTATAGGAGAACTCCCGATCTGGGCTTGTTAAGGTATGTTGACGTAAAAGAGGCTTCCAGATTGCTCAAAGAAATACATGCTGAAACTTGTGGACCACATATGAATGGTTTTGTTCTAGCCAAGAAAATACTCAGAGCGGAATATTTTTGGATGACCATGGAGATTGATTGCATTCGATATGTATAGAAATGCCACCAAAGTCAAGTACATGCAGACATAATAAGTCCACCCAATGAGCTCCACGCGACAAGTGCACCTTGGCCTTTTGCTTCCTGCGAAATGGCTGTCATCAGTCCAATCGAGCCCACTACTTCAAACGGGCACAGGTTCACTTTAGTGGCCAATGACTACTTCACAAAATGGGTAGAGGCTGCATCTTACAAAGCTGTAACCAAGAAAGTCATTGCAGACTTTGTCAAGGATCGCATCGTTTACTGAATTGGAGTTCCCGAGTCCATTATCACTGATAATGTCGTCAATCTCAGCAGTGACCTGATGAAAGCCATGTGTGAAACCTTCAAAATCAAGCACAAAAACTCTATAGCATACACACCTCAAATGAATAGTGTTATGGAAGTTGCTAACAAGAATATCAAGAAGATACCAAGGAAGATGGTAGAAAACCACAAACAATGGCACGATAAGTTACCTTTTGCCCTATTAGGGTACCGCACTACAGTCTGCACATCAGCTGGGGCAACTCCATATTTACTGATTTATGGTACTAAAGCTGTCATTCCAGCTGAGGTAGAAATTCCTTCTTTAAGGATCATACAAGAAGCCGAACTCAACGATCCAGAATGGATAAGGAGCCTCTACGAGCAACTGTCCCTCGTAGACGGAAAAAGAATGAATGCAGTATGTCATGTCAGCTTTATCGGAATAGAATGTCTAGAGCTTTCAACAAAAGGGTCAAACCAAGACAGTTTACACCAGGACAGTTGGTACTAAAGAAGATCTTCCCACGTCAAGATGAAGCCAAAGGGAAATTCTCTCCCAATTGGCAAGGTCTCTACATGGTTCACATGGTACTAATAGGGGGAGCACTCACACTTGCAAAAATGGACAGAGAAGTTTGGCGGAAACCAATCAATTTAGACGCAGTCAAGAGATACTATGTTTAGATTGTTTACATTTATTCATCTGATGTAACAGAACTACGCTTGACCTGATTCCTGTTTAAGAGGGGATACATAGATAGCCCTGTAGGTTCGGTCATATCATAATAAAAATTTTATTTTTCCCAGAACCAAAAACTGGTGCAAAATTTTTAGGAGGACCCTCAAAATTCCGGAGCAAGTCCAGCCAACGCCTTCATAATCCAGAAAGTCAGAAGTTGGTTAAGAAACTGGGGCAGAATTTTGGGAAGGATCCTCAAAATTTCGGAGAAAGGTCAGCAAGTTTCGTCACGCGCAAACGGCCGAAGGATCATTCACCAAACTGGGGCAGAATTTTGACGAGGGCCCTCAAAATTCTAAAATGAGAAAGCTACAATGTCTCCGAAATGTGTTACAGTCATTTGTTTATCTAAAATTACTTTATATTTTACTATGTTTTCTAAAATAACTCTACTTTCGTCAATAAGTGCATATTATCGAAAACTCTATTTTTGTGATAGCCAGGTGTTACCCAGGGCAACTCAAACAAGGCCTCCAGAACAGAGTGGAGCAAAGCCAGCATACGAAGGCACAAACCAACCTCCCCTTACAAAACTTACAATTTTTCTTCGGATGCAGGTATGGTGAACATAACAGAAGTATTCACAAACATACACATATCCAAGTCACTATCAATCAAGCCATCAGACATGAATATATCTCCAGCTAAGAACTATTCCATTCTTATTTGTTCTTTGCATGAGGCTAAGCTCTGCTTCTCATCTGCATAAGGCTAAGCATTGCCTTCTCTTTGCATGAGACTAAGCCCGGTCTCAATCTTGCATGAGGCTAAGCCCTGCCTACGCATCTGCATAAGGCTAAACATTGCCTTCTCTTTGCATGAGACTAAGCCCTATCTCAAATCCTGCATGAGGCTAAGCTCTGCCTCCACATTTGTATAAGGCTAAGCATTGCCTTCTCTTTGCATGAGGCTAAGACCTGCCTTTCATCTGCATAAGGCTAAGCATTGCCTTCTCTTTGCATAAGGCTAAGCCCTCCCTCTCATCTGCATAAGGCTAAGCATTGCCTTCTCCTTGCATGAGACTAAGCTCTATCTCAAATCTTGCATGAGGCTAAGCCTTGCCTCTATAATTGCATAAGGCTAAGCACTACCTTCTCTTTGCATGAGACTAAGCCTTGTCTTCAATCTTACATGAGGCTAAGCCCTGCCTCCATATTTGCATAAGGCTAAGTACTGCCTTCTCATGGGACTAAGCATTTTCCCTCCCTGCATAAATGTTGCTCTATTCTTTTCAATATTTTCTTCTCTCGGGCTAAGCTCTGCCCCAAACTCTGCACAAGACTAAGCTTTGTCTCGTTATCACTTTTAGTATCATATCTCTGCACTTCATGGGCTGACATATAGCCAACCTGTCCAAAGGTGTCATAGTCCGAAGGCATCATCCTCATAGCCTGAAGATACCATGTCATGGCCTAAGGATCTCTCAATGCTTTCACATCATTATTCAAAGGCGTCATGGTTCAAAGGCACCATCCCCATGGCCCAAGAACATCATTTCATGGCTGCAAACCTCCTATCTCACAATTCATGGCCCAGGACATCATAGTTTAAGGACGTCATCCGCACTGCCCAAAGACAATCTTTTATGGTCGAAAGGGAATTTGCATCATCTATATGCTTGCACGCATTGTGTTTTAAGTTTTCAGGTAACCCAGGAGGTAACCGCTTTTCAAACAGGAGCAACCTTCGCTCCTGTTTCTGCTCATGCCATTTTCACTTTGCCATTATAATTGATTTCCCATAAAATACCCACCTTACTCTGCGACCATCCATATATCTGCCCTACAATCCCTTCGTTACACTCCAGACCCATAATCATAACTCTATCCGACATTACCCTTCACAAAAAGAACCTTTTTTATTAAACTAGCTACCATTCCTATAACAACTCCATCGATTTCATTCATTGTTGGGTCCAGAACTACACATGGCCTGATTCCTGTACAACTAGGGATATGTAGGCAACTCAGAGGCCAGGGTTCGGCCGCTATTTTTTTTCAAAACACCTATTCGGTCAAAATCCGTTATTATTTCTTTACCCGAAAACTCTTTCATCATTCCCGGGTAAAGATGGGCAACTGTTGATACCCAATTTTTCCCTCATATATTTTTTTTAATATGCATAAACACTTTCAAAATATTGTACATCCATTTACAAACATGCACAAGCGTTTTACAATTTTTCTACAATTTTTCAAGGCCCTAAAACCATTTATTTATGCATTGAATGTTCAAAACTATCCCTCATACTATTTTATGATGATTTAATTATCTAAATTCATTATTTATGTTCACATGAGTGTTCAAATATTTTAATTGCATTTTTTATAATTACATTTGTATTTTTAAGACTATGATTGCATATTTTGCAAAAATAGCCCCTACATATGTATAACTACATTATCTATACAGAAAATAAATTTTTATATTTTTATAATATTAAATAATTATTTTAAATCACCTTCATGCATGAAAATTATTTTTTATCATTTAATTAGCTATTTGTAAAATTATTTTATTTAGTAAAATGGGTATTTAACAAATAACCCTTTTAATTCCTCAAATTTATGGACCTAAACCAGCCCAAACCCCTTTAAAACTTAACCCAATTCATCCCCAAGCCCAAATCTGCCTACCCGATCCAATAACCCCTCTTCAATGGTGGTCGTTGATTTTTTAGATCAACGGTCCACATTAACCCTTACCATTTTTAACTCAAATGACCCCCCCTAACCTAGCCTATTTGTTACACTTCACCGCCCTTCGTTCCCTAACCTCTCCTCTCTCAACTCGCCACTAACCCTAATCACCGTCATCGTGGTGGACCTCCCTTCTATGGTGTTTCTGTGCACTTTCTGACAACCACCAGTCTTCTATACTATCTGGCTGCGTGATTTCATGAGTCCTTGAGAAGATCTCATGGAAATCCAATCTTTTCTAGCTTGAAAGTTGTTTACCGGCCTGTCTAAGGCCACTTTTGTTTGTGAGTATGGATTTTCTCTAGTTTCTAGTATGAATCCATGGGTTATCGATCGATTCTCTTCATCTCTACTATTTTCTGAAAACCCTAATTTCACTATTGTTCGAATCCTCTCAGATCTTTGCAGATCTGAAGTTATTCGAGTATCATTGGGTGATTTCCTTTAAGAATCTCTTGGTTTAATTAATTGTTTCGACTTCGTTTACTCTTTCTAAAATTAGGGTTCATACCAAAGTTTTCTTCAAAGATTTTTCTAAACCTTTCAGTGTTTAAACTAATATTTTCTTTACATGTCTGATTAATTTTTCATGTATATATTTAAACCTTAGATGTTCCTGTTTGTGACACTGGTTTCTTTAATTTTTCCGTTATTGTGTTTATTTCTGTGAACTAGTTGTATTGATTCTATTCTTAGTTTTGAAAAACTTTTCTGTTAAAACCAGTATTCTTTGGGTTTCTTTTACTTAATTGATTTTTATTAGGGATTTGGACCAATTTTTCCCGTTAAAATTAGTATTCTTTGGGATTTTTACTTATTCCTTATTTGTGACCTGTAATTAGTGTTACGTGCTTTATTCCAGCTGATTAGTTAATTTATGGTCAATTTATGATTAGTTACCTTATTTAAGCCCCAATCAGGGCTGGCAATGGATTCTCTTGGTACTTATATGATCTTTCTGGATCTGTTTGTGCAAATTAATGGGGATTAGCCCCAGTTAACTGATTAATTATATCTACCTACTTTATTTATGAACTCCAAATCCTTTCTTACCTTATTTGTTTAATCTCCCTAAGTGTTATATATACAATCTCATTCTGATTCTTAAAACATCGAACAATGGTTCAAACTCACACACACAAAAGCTTTCTCTCATCTCTCTTTCTCTCTGCTACTTGTGTTCATTGCTTGATTAGCCGGGCGAAAGCCAAAGCTAGGCTGTTGAATCCTACCTACTTTACCTTATGTTTCTGTTTCCTTAACTGATATGCTCTCACTATTGTCATTTAATTAAACCTATATGTTTTTCTCACAATCAGCATGTCTTCCTTCTGAACCTGTATATTTTCCCTATTTCAGCATGTCCACTGCTATTTAATTCAACTATGTGTCCTATTTTTAGGATGTCTACTTATCTCATTAGATCATGTTCTTCATGATTATTATTCCCAAACAGCATGTTCACTAGACTATATGCTTCCTACTATTCAATGTGTTTCCTTATAATTAACATGCCTTCCTTCTGCTTAATCAAACTGATGTGTCTGCTGCAATAACATGTCTACCTATATATTTACTGCAATAACATGCTTACTTATGTTTAATTGAACCTAGGTATCTTATTTTCATCCTGTTTACTCCTGTTTTAGCCAGACCTATGTGTTTCTGCTTTCAGCAAGTCTGTATACTTGCTCATGTCTAAACTGGACCTATGTCTGTTTACTTATCCACTAGAATGCTCTTAAAATATTCACCTCTCACAATATGGCTCCCCAGCCCTACTATCCCTTTCTATGTGACTGTATGCTAACCTAATGACAGTTAGTAAACTAAGTTGAAACTCTAAGTTACCTTGTTTCTGTATATTATTTGACTATTGGGACCTTTGTTTGAGTTACTGATCGAAGCCAACCTTACACCACTACAAGGTGGCGAGAGCGGTCGAAGCAGCTTTTACCCGAGATGGTCGGGATCGAATCCAGAGGGAGCTAGAAATGGGAATTGGATTCCTATCTAAACTAGTGGTGCATAGTGCTCTTAATTACACTTCCAAACGTCTTTTGGTTGGTTGTTACTTCTAATATTTCTACTAATGATAAGCTAAATTAAACTAAAAAATTATTGTTTGTAAGGTTGTCTAAATAGTTAAAGAGGCACTAGGGAATACTTAAAGGGATCTAAAGCCTAAGACAAAGAAGTTATGTTGGGGATTGCGATATAGACAATGCACAGAATTACTCACTCTATACCTCTCGGTAGCTTGAGTGACTTTTCCCTAATTGACTTTCTCAAGACCAATTGGGTGTCAAAATTATGCAAGCAATATAGGCTCAAGACGGGTATTACTATCTCTAGGTTTAACCCTTTAATTGGGGCAATCAATCTCTCGATTGCACCCCAATTCCTTGTTGGACTGATTTTCCTAGACTTAAACTCTCTTTCTCAAGAAGAGCCCAAGTCAAATAGGCACAAATTAGTGTTTGTAACCACCAATTCAACATGGAAAACACAAATCAGTCCAAATATCAACTACCCATAAACATCTAAGCCTTAAATCAAAAGACCCATCAAATACCCATACTAGGGTTGAGCCACAACCCTAGCTAATGGGTCTAGCTACTCATAATAATGGAAGAAAATAGAGAAATAGATGAAGAATAACCCATATGATTTAATTACAAACTAAGATAAAGAGATTCAGTGTTAATCTAGCAACAAATTACTCAAAATGGACAACAAACGCCGTTCACGTGCTCTGGTCTCTTACAGATTACAAAAGATTCCCTAAAAATGTGAAGAAAAAGTATTTATACTAGGCCAAATTTTCTGGAAAAAAATACCCCTGACGAGGTACTGCGGTCCGCATAAAATGCCCCATGGACCGCAGTGAGACTTCTTGGCTTGGTTAATTATCCTCTGAATCTGGCCACCACGGGCCGCATATAATGCACCGTAGCTGCGGTGGCTTTAACTGCGGTGCGCACAAAATGCCCCGCGGACCGCGCTGGCTTCATTCGTCCAAATTGCTAACTCTCTGAATCCCCTCTCCGCGGACCGCATAAAATGGATTGCGGCCGCAAAGAGGGTACTATGGTCCGCACAAAATGCATTGCGGCCGCAGTGCTTGAAACTCCAGAATCTGCTCCTCTCTGAATCTCCTCACCGCGGACCGCACTAAATGGATTGCGGTTGCGGTGGGTCTGTTGCAACTGTGCTTTAACTTGTTCTTGGTACTTGTGCATGTTTGACTCCTTTTTGAGCTGGTTTTAACTACTCGTCACCTTTTTAGACCAAACCCTACAAACAAGTACAACATGTAAGTCTTTGGGACCATTTTGTACACATTTTTAATCAAAACTCAAGTAAAAAGGAGTGTAAAATGAACTAGAATTCCTAGTTATCAGTTACAATTAGGGGTGTACAAACCGAACCGGAAAATCGCACCAAACCAAAAAGTACGATTAAAAAACCCGACTAGGTTTAGTTTGATTTGGTTTGGTATTGAGTAAAAAAACCTGAACCAAACCGACATATAAATATATAATTTTTATATATACTTTTAAGATTTTATATAGAATTTTCTTTAAAATTTGTCTAGAAATATTTGAGATTCTATTGCGGGATATAATATTTAATAGTATACTAAGTGCTACATATTTATTAACCTTAAATAATGGGTTGTATGATCACTTTCTCATCAAGTATTACTGAAATGCGTCAATCTCTTTGTTCTTTCATATTCATATCATATGTTGACATCTATTAAATTGTTATATCTTTTCGGATGTGAAGTGATCATTATTATTTAGGTATCATATTGATTTTTATGTTTAATTACTAAATTCGGTTAACCTTGAAAGTGTGCATCAACGAAACATTATTGTCAGACGACTAAAAAAATAACTATTATATGTTACTAAGAAAATTCTCTCATAAGAATATTTTAATAGATAATATATTTGTCAATTTTTTTTTATATTTTTACTAAACATATATTTACTTATCAAAAATCTTACAAAGTAAGATTGAAATAATATTTAATTAACAAAAAAACCCGAAAAATCCGACAAAATCGAACCAATCCAAATCGATATAGTTGGTTTGATTTGATTTTGATAAAACCCGAACCAACCCGGTCTATGTACACCCCTAGTTATAATGATTGAATAACCCTGTTTGATCCTTACTTCCTGAGAATCCAAAAACTATTTTCTTAAAAACTATCTCCTGTTTTCAGCTCCTATTCTTAGAACACTTAGGGTCTTGCCCCTCCAGTGTGAGCATTTCTTAGGATTCCATGAGACTTTTCTAAACTTTGACACACTGGAGTTGGCTTTCCAAACTTGCTCACAAAAAGGGGTTGCTTTGAAAGTTTTCTGGTGTGAGCATTGCCCGGGATCCCTGAGGACCTTGGGAACTTTGACACACCAGGATACCATTGGGTGCACTATGAGACTATGGTACTTTGGACTGTTTGAAGGCCTGATTTTTCCAGGTTCATGTTGGGCCTATTTCGGCTCCCTATAGCATAGCTTAGTTTATTTTGTAATTCATTTGTTTTATGGTCTGTAATAATCCTTGTAAACTTAAAATAGGGGACTTTATATATATATTGTGGGGAATCGGGTAGAAATCATGCTCTTAGGACCATTATGATTATCTACTTACATTAGAAACCATGCTTATAGGATTATTATGTTTATAGGTGCATCATATCATTTGTTCTAAACTTCTGCTTTCTAAAATTCTGCATATGTCATGCCTGTTTAGAAATCTTGTCACTAGGTTGTTATTAATTCTGCCTAATAATCATGTCTATTCTCTTATGTGCATTAGAAACCATGCTTTAGGACTTCTTTTTTTACCCTTGCCTAAATACTATAGCTACATCTCAACCGTACAAAATCAGTTTCTTCAGTGGCAACTACGTCTATAAGAGTAAGTTTAAAAGCAGCCTCCACACTTGGGTATCATGCCTATAGAGATAATGTGTATAAAAAAATTGTTCTGTAACGTTTGCACCTAGACAGCATGCCTGTAGGACATAATGAACTCAAACTGTTGGTTTTGAAATTGGTTATTAGCATTCTGATTAATAGTTATATATCATATTATAGTGTATCTCAAATCCACGCTTAGGCGAGCCTGTAGGTAATTAAAATCCTGCAATTGGTAAAATGTGCCTTGCTTAATTATTTGTGAACTGCCCATATTCAACAGGTCCTAAAATTAGTAGGCAAACTAATTAGGTCTCTATTACCTGGCTTTAACAGTGTTGCATATTTTGTTTGTCAAGCTCACCTAGATACTCTGCCATATGATCCTTTGAAATATCTGAAATCCTATTCTTTGTGACGTGCCATTATCTGCTTATTTGTGGAGGTAAATGTGAGCCCCCTTAAATGTTCTTTACTTGACAACCCTATTTGTTCTTGCTTGTCGCCTAGATTTTTCTCCTTTAAGTACCTTAGGAAAGTCTAGAGCTGCCTAAATTAGAGGTCCTAAACACCTCCAGGGCCATAAAGAAGGGACTGGTAATGCATGCATAGAGTTCACTTAATTAAAATTGCCTATATAACCACTAAGAGGAGGGTAATTGGGTAGTAAAAGGATATGATGACATGTGCGCTAATGCCACGTGTAACCCCTCTAATTGAGGAAGGTTTACCGGGTATTGTACAGATGTGATCCTGTAGGCTAAAGAACTTAGGACTCCTTTTACCCCTTGTTTTAAATGTAATATCAATTTGTCTAATTTGTTGTATTTGTTTGTAAGACTAATTCACGTAATTTGAGTTCAGCTGGGACCTACCGTTGTTGACCGCGAAGGGTGCCTAACACCTTCCCCTCAAGGTTATTTCAAACCCGTATCCATTCTCTGGTAATGCAAACTGGTCTTATGAATTACTTGCTCTAGGTTCCCTAACGCACCTTAAATTCGTTAGATGGTGACTCTTCAAAATTCAAATTTTGCACCCAATTCCCAAAAGGAAATGAGTTGTTCCCAATGAATGTCGAAACCCGGACTCCGCGAGGAAAAAGGGGCACGACAAGGAGGATGTAATGACCCGGCCAATTGTTTCGAGAGTTATAGCCCCATTCCCCTATTTCCTGAATCTTTTGTGTTCTACAGTTTTATTATGTCTTATCGGGTCAGATGGTTCGGGTTCGGAGTGGTTTTGGAGTGAATTGAGACACTTAGTATCTTAGGAGAAGGTTTAACTTGGAAGAACTGACCGGATGTTGACATATGTGTAAACAACCTCGGATTTGAATTTTGATGATTACATTAGCTCCGTTAGGTGATTTTGGATTTAGGAGCGCATCTGGAATGTGATTTGGAGGTTCGTTGTAGAATTAGGCATGAATTGGCGAAAGTTGGAATTTTGGCGATTTTGGATGGCAATGGAAATTTTTATATCGAGGTCAAAATAGAATTTCGAAAGTTGGAGTAGCTTTGTGGTGTCATTTCTGACTTGTGTGTAAAACTTGAGGTTATTCGGATGTGATTTGATAGGTTTCGGCGCGTTTGTGGAATTTGGAAGTTTAGAAGTTCTTAGGCTTGAATCTTGGGGTAATTTGGTGTTTTGATGTTGTTTTGAGTGATTCGAAGGTTCAACTAAGTTGGTATGATGTTATGGGATGTGTTGGTATGTTTGGTTGAGGTTCTGAGGGCCTCGGGTGAGTTTCGGGTGGTTAATGGATCATTTTTGGCTTTTGGAGGATGGCTGATAGCTGCTGGTATTTTTCTTTTTGTTTCCTTATACGCAACCTCATGAGTATATTCGTGATCACGTAAGCTTATTTGGGGCAGAGTGAGTTTGTTCTACGCGATCACAGAGTTAGGGACGTGATCGTGTATGTGTGTGAGGTCATGCTTCGCGAACGTGTGGTCAGTGCCGCGTTCGCATAGGAGTATTAGAGCTGAAGAGGAGCTAAGGTGATTGCTCTATGGGATCGCGTGAGGTAGGATGCGATCGCATAGGTTTGTGTGGCAATGGTTCGCGAACGCATGGTGAATTATGCGTTTGCATAAAGTAATAAATGTGGGGTGGCTTGTTTGTGCTTCGCGATCGCGAGGCTATTTCCATGATCATGATGAAGGATATCTGGGCAGCAATGTTAAATTTCAACATTGAGGGTTTGAACCCATTTTTCATATTTTGAGCTAGAGACCACGGAATTAGGCGATTTTTGAAGAAATTTTCAGAGAGGTGATTGGGGTAAGTATTTCTCACTTGGTTTTGGCTAAATCCCATGATTCTACCTTTAATTTTGTCATCTAATTTGTGATTTTGGGTGAAAAATTGAGGAAGAAGATGAAATGTTCTTGAGTTATGATTTTGGGGGTTTTGAATGGGATTTTTGTTGTCGGATTTGAGTAAAGTTGGTATGGGTAGACTGGTGAGTGAATGTGCTTTCTAGTTTCGTGACTTTTGTCCGATTTCGAGACGTGGGTCCGGGGGCCAGGTTTGAGCCGATTTCGGATTTTGGTTATAATTTGGCATTTTGCTTGTGGAATTGGTTCCTTTAGCCTATATTGATCATATTGTGTTTCTTGTAGCTAGATTTGGGACGTTTGGAGGCCAATTTGAGGGTCAAAGGCGTCGAGGAGTAGGGTTTTAGCTTGGTTTGAGGTAAGTAACGCTTCCAAACTTCATTCTGAGGGTTCGAAACCCCTAACTATATGTTATGTGACTAGTCGAGGTGAGGCACATGCCAAGTGACAGGTGTGCAGGTGTGAACCATGAGAATTGTGGCCTGGGTGATTCTATGGCACATGGTGCATACATACAGTCTATGCATTGGCATGTAGAGATAGCGAAGACGTATAATTTACACTGTTCAGATCTATATTTACCCTATTTCTTTGAGCTGTCTATTTTACTTGAAAGCATGACTTCATTTTTACACATTAACTTGTTATACCTGTTGAGGTTGAGTTTGTCACTACCTTTCAGTCCAAAGTTTGGACTTGTTACTTACTGAGTTGGTGTACTCACGTTACTCCTTGCACCTCGTGTGAAGATCCAGGCAACTCTGTTCACGACAGCGGTTGTTGATCGAGCATTTCCAGAGTTTGGAGACTTTTGAGGTAGTTGCACTGCGTTCGCGGGCCTTGACTCTCTTCTTTTATAATTTGATGTATTTTCAGTTGTTTTCCTTTAGACCTTGTAGTGGTTTGTATTTTGAGTAGACGCTCATGTACTTAGTGACACCCTGGTTTGGGGCTGGATTGTATCACTTTAGGATTTTCCTTATCTTTCAAACAGTTTTCTTTATGTTAAATGCTTCTGTTACTATTTTTAAACTTATTGTTGTTGTGTTGAATTTTGTTGAGTGAGGCTGGCTAGTTCCACGATAAGCGTCATCACGACGGTTGAGTTTAGGTCGTGACAGTCTACGTGTTTCATTCAATCTCTAGTTTATTTAATCATTTGATAGTTTCTTTTGTTGTTAATTAATCACCTACACATTTTGAGAAAACTCCATTGAATAGATAATTTGGTTGAGCTTGGTATAATCAAGAGTTAATCATAAGTATCATGGGAACGATATTCTACTTACTACTTTATTACTTGATGATCATGTATGCTTGAATGTGCGTTTGGTCACAACAGTAGTAAAATTAGGGGTGGTTGGATTGATTTCAGAAGAGTTTCAGAGTGAATTATGACGCTTACTCTCAAGGTTGGAATCTTAAGTTAAAAGAGTTTATCGAAGTTTGACTTGGTTCCAATAGCTTCATATGGTGATTTTGGACATAGGCATATGTTCGGATATTGATTTGGAGGTCCGTAGGTTGATTTGGTACTTTTTGGTGAAAGTTGCAAAGTTGAAGGTTTCTTCGACCCATTTAGCGAAGCAGTCGATAGCTACCAAGATGAAGCGATACCCATTTGATGCAGCGGGCTCTATGGGTCCAATCACATCCATGCCCCAGGTAGTGAACGGCCAAGGTGAACCCATCATGTTTAACTCATTCAACGAAACCCGGATGAAATCCCCGTGAATTTGGCACTGGTGACACTTCTGTATGTAGCGAATATTATCTTTTTCCATAGTCATCCAAAAGCATCCAGCTCTCAAGATCTTCTTAACTAATGTGAACCCGTTCATGTGGGGTCCACACATTCCTGCATGTATTTCTTCCAATAACCTGGTTGCCTCGGCAGCATCTACACATCTCAACAAACCTAAATCTGGGGTCCACCTGTACAGGACTTTCCTGTTGAGGAAAAAGTGGTTCGCCAACCTCATGAGGGCTCGCTTATGATTATTAGTAGCATTTTCGGGGAATTCTCTAGTTACAAGGAATTTCCTGATGTCATGATACCATGGCTTACCATCTGGCTGTTCATCTACATGGAAGCAATAGGCGTGTTGATCCTTAAACCCTACCTCGATAAGGTTGATGTAGTTCTTGTATGGATGCTGAATCATGGATGATAGAGTTGCAAAAGAGTCGGCAAACTCATTCTGGATTCTGGGGACATGCTTGAACTCAATCTTTGTGAACTTCTTGCATAGCTCTTTCACATAGTGTATGTATGGAAGGATCTTGAGATTTTTGGTGGACCATTCCCCTTGGTCCTGGTGTATTAATAGATCGAAATCCCCTATGACCAAAAATTCTTTGACGTTCATGTTGACTGACATTTTGATCCCAAGGATGCACGCTTCGTATTCAGCCATATTATTGGTACAAGGGAATCTTATCTTTGTCGGTGCTGGATAGTGCTTTTCTGGATTCCGAAATTAGGAATGCCCCGATTCCGACTCCTTTAAAGTTTGTTGCTCCATCGAAAAACATTCTCCATCCAAGGTATGATTCTATGATATCTTCTCTAGCAAATAATATTTCTTCATTAGAAAAATACGTAGTGAGTTGCTCGTAATCCCCGTCCACTGGATTCTCTACAAGGTGGTCGGCTAAAGCTTGCCCCTGGATAGCCTTCTGAGTTATGTACGCAATGTCAAATTTGCTAAGGAGAATTTGTAATTTATCTAGCTTTCGGTAGGCATCAACGTCAAGAAGATATACTTGAGCAGGTCGAGCTGAGATATCAAATGCGTAGTGTATGCTGACATGTAATGCCTTAGTTTCTAGGCGATCCAAGTCAGAGCACAACAAATGCATTCTATTAAAGTATATTTGGCCTTGCATGGCGTGAACTTCTTACTTAAGTAGTAGATGGCCTGCTCCTTTCTCCTAGTTTCATCATGATGTCCCAACACACATCCGGAGGCATTATCCAAGACTGACAGATATCAGCACTGGTGGATTTGACAAATATTCCTTAACTCGGTCAAAAGCTTTTTGGCACTCTTCTGTCCATTTTGTGGCAGCAACCTTTTTCAATAACATGAAAATGGGTTCACATATTACCGTGGATTGGGCTATGAAATGACCGATATAATTTTGCCTACCCAGGAAACTCATCACATCTTTATTATTCTTGGGCGGTGGAAATTCTTGAATGACCTTGATCTTTGATGGGTCCAGTTCTATCCTTTTTCCTTCTTACATGAAGCACAATATTTTTCAAGCAGGGACCCCGAATGCATATTTTGCCGGGTTTAATTTCAAGTTATACCTCCGCAGGCGCTTAAAAAATTTCCTTAAATCGTCCAAGTGCTTTAAACTTTTTCGAGACTTGATGATGACATCATCTACATATTCTTCAATCTCTTTATGAATCATGTCGTGAAAAGGCTCGTTATGGCCCTTATGTTGGTGGCACCGACATTCTTGAGACCGAACGACATGACCCTATAGCAGTAAATTCCCCAAGGCATGGTGAAGGTTGTCTTTTCTACCTCTTCCTCGTGCATCAAGATTTAGTGGTACCTAATGAAACAATACACAAACGAGCGAAGTTCATGCTTCACGTAGTTGTTAATAAGGATGGGGATATTTAGTAAAGGGAAGTCGTCCTTTGGACTAGTTTTGTTGAGAGCTCGGTAGTCTACGCATATCCTGATCTTTTCATCTTTCTTGGGTAGTGGGACGATATTTGCCAACCAGCTAGGATAATTAGTGACCCTTTACTATATTTGCCTCTATCTGCTTGGTTTCTTCCTCCTTTATCCTTAGACTCAAATCGGGCTTAAATTTTCTAGGTTTATGCTTGACCGGCATTCTGGTAGGATCGGTGGGCCATCGATGTGAGACAATGTCAGTACTTAATCTCGGCATGTCATCATATGACCATGCGAACACATCATTGTATTATCGGAGGAGCTCAACCAATTTTCCTTCTACTTTGCTTCTAGATGAATGTTGATTTTGGTTTCTTTCACGTCTTCTTCACTTCCAAGGTTGACCACTTCCATTTCTTCGAGGTTGGGTTTTTTCTGACTCTCCAGCTGTTCGATCTCTAGTGGGAGATTATCTGGCATCGTACTCTCGTTATAATCTTCGTAATCTTGGTTGCACTCGACGGTTCCATTACATGTCACAATCGTGGAATGTGTGTTTTTGTCATTCTGATTACTGAAATGGAAAACTAAGTATAAATGAAGCGGTAAATAAAGTCGCAATTTTTAAAAAAATGATTCTTTTTATTTTATCAAAAGATGAACGCCTAATCGTTCAGAAGAGGCAAACGAAACAAAATCATAGACATAGTGCAGGCCTCTATGACCATGCGCTTTTCAAAAAGAAAACTTTTATAGTTCCATACTACCAAGACTCCCGGTGATTAAAAGATAGACTAGCGGTCCAATTCCGTAGCTCTTCTCCTATTTCGACATCCCTGATGGTCGGTGTCTTGATGTTAGTCCCTTCACAACATTCTTCAATCATATTCACGAACAGATTTACTATCCCATCGATGATATTATCTTTTGGTACTGCACGCTAGCCCGAACTTGAAACATGTTATGGCACAAAAACCTTTTTCCCGGAGCTACCAGTATGAGCTTTCCCCACTGAAGGCTAATATCCTATGTCGACCCTTACTTTATGCCCATTAAGTTCAACTGGCTCTGTGATCCCGTCCAACCTGGCTCCCAACCCTGTTCCTGGTCTGTATCCATATTTTATCATCTCATTTATAGCCATCTTGGATCTATACGGTGACTGTATTCCTGAGTTTTGGTCAGTTTCATCCATTTTGATAGTCTGCATGATTTCCACTGCATAGAAAGCAACTCCGTCTAGCCCTTCAATGAATAGAATAGCATGCTCCAAATAAGCGGAATGACCCCACTCGCCATGGAACACGATCTCCTGACATCCCCACTCAAATTTCATGCATTGGTGTAGAGTAGATGGGACAGCCCCTTCCATGTGTATCCAGGGCCTTCCTAGAAGCAAGGTGTATGAAGAAGAAATATCCATTACTTGAAATAATATGGGAAATTCGACCGGCCCAATCTGCAAAGCCAAATAAATTTCTCCGGTGACATCCTTCTGTGAACCATCAAGGGATCTTACACTCACGTGGCTCTTCTTGACTTCCCTCAAATGGATTCCTAATTCTCGTAAAGTAGAAAACGGGAAAATGTTGACTCCTGACCCTCCATCAACTAGTACTCGGGACACCACATTGTTCCCACATTTGACAGCGATATAAAGAGCTTTGTTGTGACAGCAATGGGGGATTTTCTTACCTAGATCAGATCTTGTAGGAATGAAAAAATGGTAGTATACTTGATGACCATTAACCTGCTTCACATCAGATCCTTCAAGATTGGAGATTACTCTTTAACTTGAATTGAAAGAAGAAGAAGAAGATTATCAACAACTTCTTGAGGGCTTGGAGTAGGTCAATTTGGGAGAAAATTTTATAGCTCTCTTTATATTTCTACTACTTAGATATTATGAGGATATGTGTCTTGATTCAGCCCTTAAAAGGGCCCTCTTCTTGATTCAGCCCCTAAAAGGGCCCTCTTGGCTAACCTACACATGTCTATTTTGGTGGACTAAGTTGGGCCTTCCCTTTTAGCAAGTAGGTGTGTAATAATCACGACATGTGTTAAGTAGATAAAGCTAGTAGGACAAGTAAGTAAGTAGCTCAAGCAAGTATCTCGGTAAGAGTGCAGCCATATTTTATGTATCCATTATCTCATTTGTTTTTCCAAGTCTCATTCAACTTAACTTACTTAAGACTTCAATAAACCTTCCTTGTCCTTGTAGAGGGATTTCATTCCTTATGAGCTTACATCAACCGACTTATGATATACTTTTACGTACTAAAACATAGGGTGTTACAAAGAGATTTACCTAAGCGAGGACGGGATGACCGTTGGAAGCAAAAATGTATACGATGAAATCGGAGAGCCCAATTTCTCGACATCGAGGCACCTCAGAAAACCATCTCGAAGTCTCGAGGCTACAAGGTTATGGTCGAGTCTCCTCCCTCGGCGTTCGTCGAGGCCTGGTATTGGGACAACATTGACCTCGACCACGGTAGAAATGGGGAGTTCCCAAGGCACGTGGCTAGGACTGACAGGGCTACCCTAGCCCTTAGTCAGGATGTCTTCTAGCTGTCCCATCTCCATTTCTTTATCATTAATGCCTTTTGTACTATGTTGGGATTTTCCTCCTATATAAAGGGGATCCTTATCATTTTATAGGCCTCTGTTGCTCCAATTGCTCCACACCAAATATACAAAAACATTCTTTTTTGCTCTCTAACATATTCTCTTGACATTATTGCTCTCATTTATTATCTTCATATTTGTTCATCATTTATTGCTTATCATTGGCCATAAAGAGCCTCCGTTGATTGATCTTTAATTGTTAGTCATATTTCGACCCCCCTTGATAGCTCACAGGCGAGCTCCGAAATTGACCTCAAGGCCCCGAATCAGTAAGCTCGAGGCCCCGATAATTGACCCGACAGTTTGGTTATCACTTCACTCCTTGCTCTTGTCTCATTTCTAAACTTCACACATAGCATCAACTGCTTAACAAACTAGCATAAAAATAGATCACATATTTTTAGAGTCCCATCAACAAATTTAATTATTATTACCATTTCGCGGTAAACAGTTTGGCGCCCACCGTAGGGCTAAAAATAATAGTGATTATTTTCTTACTGGTTTCGTCACACAATGCAAGTTATCTTTCACGCTTTTTCTTGTCCAAGATCTTCGATTTCTAGTCAAAATGTTTAACTGAGTGAATGGAGGTTAAAAAAACAATCTTAAGGACCACGGAGAAAATGGTGTGGACGTTTTAGGTGTTGGTGTTCCACCACAAAACCCTAAGAATGCGCCAGAACCAATCCCTGTAGACGCAGTCTCATGCAATGCCCAACGGGTCGATATAAGCTCGCATACCGATAGGAGCGTGCGTTAGGGAGATCCACAAGAAGCTCAGAAAACCTCGACCTGGGAAGAGCATGAGGTTAGCCTTCATGTTATTTTTGAAATGTTGCAGGCACAACGGCTAGCTATTGTTTAGCTACAAAGTCACCAGAAAACTCCCAACGCGATAGCACCGGGGATAGCTCCCCCAGCCGAACAAGTACCAGAGAGATCGAGCAATAACGAGTCGATGATTGATCCCGCCATTGTAAAAATGCTCGAGGACCTCACCAGAAGGATCGAATCAGGTGGGAAAATGATAGAAGCCAATGACAAAAAGGTCGAAACATACAACTCCAGGGTCGACCAAATTCCGGGCACACCCCCGGTCCTGAAAGGTATGGATTCGAAGAAGTTCATACAAAGGTCGTTCCCCGAGGAAGCTGCCCCGAAAACCATTCCAAAGAAGTTCAGAATGCCAGAAATCCCAAAGTACAATGGGACCTCGGACCCCAACGAACATGTTACTGCCTACACTTGCGTAGTAAAGGGCAACGATATAAAGGACGATGAGATCGAGTCTGTCTTACTAAAGAAGTTCGGGGAAACGCTCTCGAAGGGGGACATGATGTGGTATCACAACCTAGCTCCTAACTCCATAGACTCATTCGCCATGCTAGCATACTCCTTCATAAAGGCACATGCCGGTGCCATCAAAGTAGCAATGAGAAATCTGACGTGTTCAAGATCAAGCAGAGGGAGAACGAAATGCTGCAAGAGTTCGTATCTCGCTTCCAAATGGAACGAATGGAACTACCACCGGTCTCTGATGACTGGGCGGTGCAGGCCTTCACTCAAGGTCTGAACGAACGAAGCTCGGTGGCTTCGAAGCAGCTGAAAGAGAATCTAGTCGAATATCCCACCGTGACTTGGCCGGATGTCCACAACCGATACCAGTCAAAAATTAGGGTCGAGGACAACCAGCTAGGAGCCCCCTCAGGCTCAGTATACCCAAGAAGGCTCTTAACGAAGGAGCCAAAGCCAAACAAAGAAAGATATCAACCATACACTGAAGACAGAAGGAACGCCCCGAGGCGCAATCCACCTCGCAACGATCAAAGGATAGACCGAGGATAGAATCCTCGGGGACTCATCAATAGAGCCGAATTCGATAGGAACATGGGGCCAACGGAGGTGCCTCACTTATCAGAATACAACTTCAACATCGATGTGTCAGACATCGTGTTCACCATCAGCAAAATCAGAGACGCCAGATGGCCCAGACCTGTACAATTGAATACTTTACAAAGGAACTATAATCTAGTATATGAGTTTCATAACACGCACGGATACAGGACCGAAGATTGCCGGCAACTCTAGGAGGAAGTGGCACGGTTACTCGACAATGGCCATCTTTGGTAATTCCTCAGCGGTCGAGCCAAAAACCAGTTGCGAGAAAGTGAAACAACCAAAAAGAACAAAGCAGATGAGCCGCAATATGTCATCCACATGATCTTTTGAGACGGTCGCCACTAGCCAAAACACCAAAGTTCCCTCCAGCAGAGGGACTAAGAGATAAATTGACGAAAAAAATAGCAGCCGTGAGACCATCTCCAAGGTTCGAAAGTGCCATTGCCACTAAGGTATAACCATCTCCTTTTTATTTTATTTTATATTTCATGCTGACCCTTATGCAGGTGCTCGACCGAGGCAGTCAAAGCGCTGACCCAGCTCAAAGACCTTAAGGTTTTAAAGCATCAGTTGCACTCTTTTTCTTCGATCGGGTTTCATCCCGAGAAGGGTTTTACCGGTAAGGTTTTTAATTAGGCAACATCCATATGCTACCTTAGGAAGATCCAACAAGTGTTCAAGGCTTCTTTTACAATCAACCTCGAACACTAGGGGGCATCCCCTCCCCCCCCCCCCCGAAAGACCCGCTCGAAAAAGCCAAGAAACGCCAAATGGTGTCCCAATAGGAAAATGATGTACCGGGCCAAATGGTCGAACAAACCGTGCCTGTATAGCCAGGCCCCCGACAGAAAAAACATATACACTTGTACCAAATAATTGAAGAATATCTTTTATCAAAGCATCTCGCACTCCAAAAGAAGCTCGGCACCTCCGCAAAAATGACTTCTCCGCCAAAAACGTCCCAAACACTCGGGGACTAGCGTCAACAATTCAACACCTGAACGACCTCCAGGCCGGGACTCCAAAATCATAAGCCCTCGGATGAGGCAACATGAAAATCGTGAAACATCTCCAATGCCAAAAATACCCCGAATACTCGGGGACTGGCATCAAAATCTCAAAAAACGCACGACCTTAGGGTCGGATCTCCAAAATCGTAAGCCCTCAACGAGGAAATACAAAGTTTGCAAATAATGGATCCCGGGTCAAGAAACCCTCGACGACTCGAGGACTGCTATCAAGAGCCACCTCCATCGACTTATCAAAACCTGAGGCCATAAGACCCCAAGCGGGCAGACTCGGTCTCATAAGACCTACATAAGATAGAAACTATATCTGTAAGACCTCAAGCAAGGCATGAACAATACTTGTACCAAGTATCCAAAACTGTAAGACCTCAACGACATGTAAAACTTGTAAGACCTTACTAAAGGCATAAACCTGATCCCAAAGTTTCAGCTATATATCAAACTTGTAAGACCCCTAAAAAGGCATACCCTTGATATAGATATCGAAACTACTTCACTCGGGATTCAAAGGCTCCGGCCAAATACAATTGACTCCAGTCACACGGCTGTACTAGCCGAACTAATGCGACTCAGGGATGCCCGACCGTCGCTACAAAATCACAGGCCTTCAATTACTTCGAATCTACTTCGAAAAGAACCGATTAAACAAGCTACCCTCGATTCAGGTAAATGAGCTTCGACCACATCAGCTCCTAAACATCAGCTTCGAGATACTCAGCCTCCAAGCCAAAACCTCCTGGTGTGCTTGATCATCGCCATATAATGATTCACAATTGTGGTTTTTTATTAAGCCATCGAAGAGTCGGACAAACACTACTTCAAATCCTTATCGAGGAAAAAATAAAGCCCACATAAATAGTCGCATCGACCAAAACGTAACAACTATTTTCGCCAGCCTAATGAGCCTCAGAACCACACATATAAAAGGTCACTTCGACCCAAGCCGTAAGAGCCATTGTCACCAACCCACACAGATACAAAACTTGAGGGTTGAATGAGCTCAAAGTCGTAACCCGATTCGGAGACTGAACCCAAAATAGTTGACTAAGTATGCCTAAGAGCAAGGCGTAAGAGCCATTATCGCCAGCCTATATCGGCCCAAGACGTAAGAGCCATTGTCGTCAGCCCATATAAAAGGTCATATCGACCAAGCGCGTAAAAAACTAAAGGACAGCCCAACGAGCCCCAGGGTCGTATCATGAATCTAAGGATTCCTACCAATTCAAAGGTAGATTGATCTAGCTGGAATCTTGGCAAAGAGGAACCCGAAAAATACAAAAATCGCGGGGTTTCCCCCTTGTACATACATGTAATAAAATACAAGCTCCATTTATAGTGTACTGTGAAAGCACTATATACAAAGACAAAGAACGAAAATTGACGTCCCCCTTGGGGACTAGGGCCTGACGGCCCCGTCCTCGCCATCTTTGGCATTGGACAGAAGGAACTTGGCATCATGATCCTCTGCTTTGGCTTGATCGATCTCCTCTGAAAGATCGAAACCCCTAGCGTGAACTTCCTCGAGAGTTTCCCTGCCAGATTTGTACTTTGTGTACTCTTTACTGCAGCTCGCACGACCAAGAGTTCTCCTTAGTTCAGCTCTAGCAGTAGCAGCACTCTTTAAATAGGTCGTCGCCCTCTAATCCGCCCTAGTGCTGCTCATCACAGCCTCGGCCTGGGAATTCACCACCTTGACTTTCGCCTTTGAGAGCTCAGACTCGAGCTTTGCGATCATGTTCGCCTGCGCAGAATCACTCGCACAAACGGTTTGGATTTGCATCTCCAAGGTGGAAACTTTAGCCAAAGCGCTCTCCTTGTCCGCAACTTGGGCATCTACATGGGCCTACAGCTCGTCGAACTCACGTTTGGCCCTGCCAACTTCGCCCCAAAGTCGTTCCAGCTCCTCCGTTTTGCTCTCCAACTGGAATATCGAAATATTAACCTCCGAAAATGAAAGAAGGAGCATACGTCGATAAGAAATACAAGATACCTGTCTTTCGAGACAGCTCTCGCGGCTCTGGCTTCGATCCACCTCACACCGCAGGGATACCAGTTCGCTTTCTTTTTTCACACAAAGAAGCTTAAGGGATTTCTCCCTATCCGAAGCTTTCCGCAACCGAGCCTCATAGTGAAGTAGCTCAGATTTGAGCCTGTCAAAGGCCTGCGAAAGAAAATTCAATGAGAAAGGAAGAATGTGAAGCCGGAATAGTCCTATGCCGATTACCAAACTTACCATAAAACTGAGCTGCTGAGCCTCACCAAAGGCTGAGCTAATGTCCGATGGCTTACTATCCCCTAAAACGCCTTTATCAGGAGAAGAAGAAGTCACCACACGCTCTTCACTCTTTAAAGCGCCATCAGCAAAAACAAGGAATGTTCTTTCGAGAACTAAAGCCTCCGAAATCGAAAGATTGGTCGAATTGCCTCTCTTGAACCACTGAGAAGAACTCGCCTCGCTGCGAGCCTCCTCACACCCCAGAGATTCTTTTCATTTATCATCAACCCTCGAACCCGAGGTTGGCAATCTCTCCTCCTCCCTTAGAGGACATGGCCTCATCTGGGAAAAATCTCCAATACTTGCAGCAGCTAAGTTAGTACGCTAAAAAGAAAGGTACTATTCTGGGGAAAAAAGACACCAAGCACCTACCATGATGCTTTGCCTCCCATCTCCCCTTAGACAAGTCTCGCCACCTGCGCTTATCATAGGCCGAACAAGCGGCCAGTTTACGAGACCACTCGGCCAAATCTGGGACCTCGTTCGGCAATGAAGGAGTCGCAACAAAAAATATATGTGCAGAAAAATGTCGTTATGGAGCCCGCATCCAGAAAAAGTGATAAAAATACATTTATGTTGCTTACGTGTGAGATTCCATTTCTCAAGAAAGGGCAAAAACTATCCAGGAGTGATATCAATCATCTGAGCTCAAATAAATCAGCTCATCCATCCTCGGTCTTCATTCTCTTCACCGTCAACGGTAGGAGACCGGGTAGATCGACACTACAGAGTAATAAAACCTCGATAACGCAGCGGTCAATATAACCTCACAAGATGACTAAGGGTAAAATCGTGTCCGACCTTCTCTGCAAAGTATCTTATCGTCTGCACTATCTTCCAAAAGGATGGGTGAGCCTGCACCAAGGTAACCTGATATCCCTGACAGAACTCAAGCACGACTCGGTCGGGGGGACACGATGTAAAAGTGTGCGTATACAAGCTCAAAAACCCCTCGACGTAGGTCATGATGCTCTCCTCAGAGGAAGGTACTTGTAGCACCACCCCTTCTCCCCATCCACAGTCTTTTCTGATCATTTCAAAGTGCTCCTCCCCTACTGATGAGATGAACCTCGACACGTGCTCCTGATGTCCTTGGACGTTGGGAGGTCTCTCCAACGTAAAGTCTTTCCTCCAGACAAAGCACCTCGAAGCCCACTCACCGGGCACCGGCGGTGTACCACCGACCGAACACGGAACAGAGGCAGAACTCCTCTCTCCTTGATGGGCGGATATCGACGTAGTAGTCATGGCTACAATAGAATAAGAGGAGGAGGATATAGATCTGGGCAAAAAAATTTGAGTTAAAGCAACGAGATAACTAGCACAAAGCATCAAGTTCTACGGGGGAAATGGTTACTCAAAGTAGCAGAATCTCCACTGAGGAAGAAAGTGAATGAATATATAGGGGCAAAGCAGCGACTGCTCACCTACCCAGAGGGCTAATTAATCCTAGCAATGGTAACGTCACTTTTTCCTTGGGAAATGTACTGGCGGGATCACTCGGAATCACCCCAGGGCCCCCTTTATCAAATCACATAAATGCTAATACCACATGAGAGCCGAGAGGTATCGAGACCTCGGGGGATTCTTGCCATCACAAACATCGGCCCCAAAGAAGCTATCAACATAACTTCGATATAGGATCCGATTTCAGGGGGTCATTTTAATTTTAATACTGCGATGTATACTTGCTGATACATATATTCATTGTTTTAATATTTGTCAGAATTATTATTTTTCTGTGTTGATAAGTCTCAAGATTATCTCTATAAAATTCAATTTCTTTTTCTATAGTTAATAAAGCTTTATTACGTAATCTATTATATTTAATTATGTCTTTGCATGTTTTAATATTGTGTTTAACACAATATATTTTTCTATTTATGTTACTGAGGTTTTTAAGAAGTTTCCATTTCTGGGTGTTATAGAATCTTATGTAATGAAAAGTGTTATGTTTCATTTATAAACAGATTTTATTAACTTGATATGTGATCATTAATCTGAATATAAATCTAATTCATATAGATCTAATATATCTATTTCTTGTGATACAATTAGTTCTGTAAATGCTTGTTCCATTACATATATTATTTCAAAAGTAACTAAAATATCATAAATTTTTCTTTTAACATCGTTATTAAGTCTGTTAAAGATATATAATATAAGTATTTTGTAGTCAATATTTTCTTCTAATAAATACGTGTGGTTGTTCATTCAGATTTACTATTTATCCTTATCATGTGTTTACTAAACATATTCCCTCTAACCTCTTTGTTTATCATAGAGTTTATCATATTTTAATAAGTTATACTGAACAATCTTTTCTGGTCACTACCATATTTTTCATGCCTAAAGTGGAAACCAGTAGGCAAGGAAGCCGTTTAGGGGAGTACACAGAGTTGAGGCGCTGTTAGGGTAAATGATTGAAGCATGAAAAACATGGTAGTGACCAGAAAAGATTGTTCAGTATAACTTATTAAAATATGATAAACTCTATGATAAACAAAGAGGTTAGAGGGAATATGTTTAGTAAACACATGATAAGGATAAATAGTAAATCTGAATGAACAACCACACGTATTTATTAGAAGAAAATATTGACTACAAAATACTTATATTATATATCTTTAACAGACTTAATAACGATGTTAAAAGAAAAATTTATGATATTTTAGTTACTTTTGAAATAATATATGTAATGGAACAAGCATTTACAGAACTAATTGTATCACAAGAAATAGATATATTAGATCTATATGAATTAGATTTATATTCAGATTAATGATCACATATCAAGTTAATAAAATCTGTTTATAAATGAAACATAACACTTTTCATTACATAAGATTCTATAACACCCAGAAATGGAAACTTCTTAAAAACCTCAGTAATATAAATAGAAAAATAGATTGTGTTAAACACAATATTAAAACCTGCAAAGACATAATTAAATATAATAGATTACGTAATAAAGCTTTATTAACTATAGAAAAAGAAATTGAATTTTATAGAGATAATCTTGAGACTTATCAACACAGAAAAACAATAATTCTTACAAATATTAAAACAATGAATATATGTATCAGCAGGTATACATCGCAGTATTAAAATTAAAATGACCCCCCCCAATTTGGTATCAAAGCTATGACAAATAAACATATACTTATAATGATAATCCACTCCAAGGATGGGAAAAACATAAAACAAAAATAAAGATTGAACTAATAGATGAAAATAGCATAGTAACACAAAAACCTTTAAAATACAACTTTAATGATTTAACAGAATTTAAAATGCATATAAAGGAATTATTAGACAATAAGTACATACAAGAAAGTAATAGTAAACATACTAGCCCGGCATTTATAGTAAATAAGCATAGTGAACAAAAACGAGGAAAAAGCCGTATGGTTATAGATTATAGAAATTTAAATGCAAAAACAAAAACATATAATTATCCGATACCAAATAAAATACTAAAAATCAGACAAATACAAGGATATAACTATTTCAGTAAGTTTGATTGTAAATCAGGATTTTACCATTTAAAACTAGAAGACGAATCTAAGAAGTTAACAGCATTCACAGTACCACAAGGATTTTATGAATGGAATGTATTACCATTTGGATATAAAAATGCACCAGGTAGATATCAACATTTTATGGATAACTACTTTAACCAATTAGAAAATTGTATAATATATATAGATGATATACTGTTATATTCTAGAACAGAAAACGAACATATAAAACTACTAGAAAAATTCATACACATTGTAGAAATATCAGGAATAAGTTTAAGTAAAAAGAAAGCAGAAGTAATGAAAAATCAAATAGAATTTTTAGGTATACAAATAGACAAAAACGGAATAAAAATGCAAACCCATATAGTACAAAAAATAATTAACTTAAATGAAACACTTGATACAAAAAAGAAGTTACAATCATTTTTAGGATTGGTTAACCAAGTAAGAGAATATATTCCTAAATTAGCAGAAAACTTAAAACCATTACAGAAAAAATTAAAAAAGGATGTAGAATACCATTTTGACGAAAAAGATAAAATACATATAAAGAAAATAAAAAATATGTGTAAACAATTACCAAAACTATATTTTCCAGATGAAAAAAGACAGTTTACATACATAGTAGAAACTGATTCTAGTGATCACAGCTACGGAGGAGTTCTAAAATATAAATATGATAATGAAAAAATTGAACACCATTGTAGATATTATTCAGGATCATACACGGAACCACAAATAAAATGGTAGATAAATAGAAAAGAACTATTTGGATTATATAAATGTTTGTTAGCATTTGAGCCATATATCGTTTATAACAAGTTTATTGTAAGAACAGATAATACACAAATGAAATGGTGGATAACTCGGAAAGTACAAGATTCAGTAACTACGAAGGAAAAAAGAGAAATAAAAGAAATACAACAGCAAGCAAAAGAAAAAATACAACAGATAGAAGAAGTAAAAAACACTAAGATAACAGAATTAGAAAAAGAATTAGAAATGCTAAAACAGCTATACGCTAATAAACTAAAAGAAAAAGAAAAACGTAAAGAAGAAGAACAAGAGCTAAAACTGACAAATGAGATAGAAAAGTTCAAATTACAGTTAGAAGAAATACAGGATAATCCACCAAAAATAAGCATGAACGAAATAAATGACCAAAGTGATAACGGCACAAATCTAGGAGAAGACTATTCAGAAACAAGTGAAACATACACAGAACTAATAGAAAAAACGGAAAAGATGAAAAAAAATCCAGAAATAAATACAAGAGATATGATTGAAGATAAACCAAGCACATCAGGAGTAAAAAATCCAAGACAACTAAACCCAACCTATTACAGAGTAAGTTATGATTCATATGATAGAAATAAAACATTATGGGATAAAAGGCTAAATAGGAAATGGACACCAAGACAGATAACTGAACAATGTAATTTTTTAGATCTAGATTGTGTAGCAGATATAAATAAAACAATCCAATTATGGATAGGGTACATCTCCAAACAACTAATAGATAATAAAATTGCAATAGCTGAAACACCAGGATATATAGAAAGAACACTTATAGGAACGGTAAAACTATGGTTACAAAATTTATCAAGTGAAAGTCTAGATACATTAAGAAGTAATAAAAAACTTGATGGAACAACAGCAACAACAGTGACAGATATATTGAATAAATATGAAATAGCAATAAGAAATGAGTTTAGTAGTATGACAACAGAAGTAGAAGAACAAAATAAAGAAAAAACTACAAATAGAAATTTGATGACGAAATTAGCAATATGTAATATGTGTTATATAGACGAATATACTTGTGCATTTAGAGACTATTATTATAAAGGAACATATAGTCCAGATGAAAGTAAGAAAATAAGAAAATTATATTTTACAAAATTACCAGAACCGTTTAGCTCAAAAATAATAAAAAATTGGAATGAAGCAGACCTAGCAGATACTCTAGGAGCACGAATAAAATTTCTACAAAACTGGTTTATAGAATTATGCGAAAAGTATAAAGAAAATATCAAAATGGATAAAATATTAGTAAAAAATTTGGCATGCTGCAAAAGTAGAATAGCACCCCAATTTGGCTGCACAGATAAATATTACAAAAAAGAAGGAAAGAGAAAGAAATTTAAATCAAAATATTCAAAATATAAATATAGGAAACCAAGAGGAAGATATTATGTAAAAAATTATAAACATAAAAAACCATATAGGAAAAAGAAAAAACTAACAGAATGTACTTGCTATAATTGTGGAAAGCTAGGACACTTAGCCAAAGATTGTAGATTACCAAAAAAACCCAAAGAAAAAACAAATTACCGAAATAATGATAGATAATGATAAATATACACAAATAGAATATGTAGATTATGAATTAAGCAGTGAAGACAGCATATATGAGATATCAGAAAACGAGTTCCCCGACAATGAAAAAGAAATAGACAATAATATAGAAGAATCAGACGAAGAAAGTAATGACTGAAAAAGATATACAAATTATACAACAAGAAGAACACCAAGATGAACAATCTTCAGAACAAAAAATAATATTTGACGCTAATGTATTTGAACAAATAAAAGGAAAAGAATTGGATCTAAGCATAGACAAAATATTAGAAGTACCAACAATAAAGAATTGGTTTAAAAGACAGAAAGAAGAATACTATGTAGTAAGCCAAAGAGAACATATAATAGATTGTAAATACATCAAAGGTAAAGCACAAATACCAATTTTAAATAAAAGACTACTAAATAAAGAAATACAAGATATAAAAGCAAAAAATCCAATAAAATATGTACACTTAGGAGGAACGGAGATCCTAATAAAAGCATGTTTTAGGGAAGGAATAGATACCCCTATAGAAATATACTTGGCAGATGATAGAATTGTACAACCTATAGAAAAGAGTATAATAAGTGCCGTAAGAGGTAACTTAATATACCAAAAATTTAAATTTATAGTAAGTGCCAACTATTCAATAGCAATAGATGATAAAAATATAGATAAATCATTAGTGCAATACTGGAAAATGTCTGGAATAGAATTAGCACCAGAAAGTAAAATATTCACAGCAAGATGTAAAAATCTATATGTCCTAACAACAAAACATAAGATAACAGCTAAAAATAAAATAAATAAAATAAAAATAGAAAATCCATTCGAAAGAATAGTATCAGTTATAGACAACAATGATTACAGCTATACGGAAATGGACATGGAAGAAGATTTAGAAATAGTAAAAGAAAGATTAAGCACATCGAAACGAATAAATAACGAAATGCCAGAAACATCATCAAGAATAAGTACATCAAGAAGTACATCAAGAAGAATAAATTATATAACTCCACAAAAATTAATAGAACAAAAGGTAGAAGAAATAAACCCACATCATTATTATATAACGGGAATAATGGACCAAAGAAAATATTTAATATTAATAAATACATGGTAGGAAGAGAATTATGTTATAAGGGAATTAATACCAGAACAAGAGATAGTAACAATAGAACAGCAAAATTCAGAACTACCAAAAGCGTTAAGAAAAAACGAAGAAACAACTGAAAAAGAATTAATTATTGGAGGAATACCAATATTAATAAATTTTAAAATATATCAAGGCGATAAAAACATTACACTAGGAATAAAATGGTTAGAAAAAGTCAAACCATACAAATTAGAAGATAGATAATTAACGATAAGTTATGAAAATAAGAAAATAATAATAAAAAGAACTCTAACTCTCGAAGTCTCAAGGACAGCTTCTCAAGCTCCTTCTCACGGTATGAAAGCTCCTCGTTAAGCCTGGAGAGGGCATGATCATACATCTCCTTGCACTATTGCAAAACAGAAGAGTTAGAAGAATGAAGAAAGATGCTCGAGACTAAAGGAGATATACTTAAAGCAGCTATCACCTACTGCATGAACCTCCCCACCGCCTTGACAGAGCCAGGAGCTTCAAGATCGACTTTCTCGCTAACATCGTCAAGAATATTGCCAAGCGTGCCTCCCTCTTTGAGAGGACCCGCGGCTTTGGCGGCATTCGCATTTTGAGCATCCCTTAGCTCCCCTGACGAGAAATGAGAGCCAGAAATGAATTCATTTATGTCACCAATATCCCCGAGGGGCAACTCCTACTCCTGAAAAGATTCGGGTCTCGACCCTTCATGGACAGCAACAACGGTCCCCCCAGCAAAAACTGCACCAAACCCAGTCATGGGATCCGAGGCCACTTTGATACCCTCCTCAAGGGTCTTTGACATACGGGACCGACCTGAGTCGGCCATTCCCAATTCAGCAGCCTCCGATCGAGGCACCTGCGAAGCTCCCATGCTCGACCTTGCCCTCCGTGCCAACTGGCACTCGTCGTCATCATCATCATCATCCTCAGCGCCGGGACTTGCTCTGGAAGATAAAGCCAAGGTCCTAGTAACGGCTTGTGGCTCGCGTGACTTATGTTTCTTTATCACGGGAGGATCGGCAGTCGCCTTACCTTTATTTTTCTTGCCCTTGCCAAGCTTCTAAGTCTCCGCCTCGCCACCAGGGGAGGCCTCATCAGCATATTCTTACAAAGGCCTGCACGAGCACAGTAACCATAATTTATCAACACTAAGGATATGGAGAGAAACGTAAATCTAAGGCATAGATGGTAAGGAAGCTTTACCATGATTCCTGGCCACTCATAGCTTCTTAGCCAGGTCGGTCCAAGACCGAACAAGATATGGGAATGCGGTGTCCAACCGTTTGATCCACCCCGACAAATTTGAGACCGCTTCGTGGTACCAAATGGAGGCTGCAAGAAACACAAAGAGGTCATTACTCCGGAAGAAAGGAAAGAAAATCACAAAACATGACCTAGGAAAAAATGCTTACGCTGTGTGTTCCACTTCTACGGGAAAGGCATCCTTCCGTCCGGAATTATGTCCGAGGTTCTAACCCGGACGAACCTGCTCATCCACCCTTGATCCTTCCCTTCGTCGGTGCTCGAGAAAAATAATTTTTTGGATCGGTGGTGAAGCCTGATCAAACCTCGATAAAATCGAGGGCTGTACAACCTAATCAAATGGTTGAGGGTAAAGGTCCTGCCCACAACCCCTTCGGTGAAATGGCGGAGCATCAAGACTATCCTTCAGAAAGAAGGATAGATTTGGTCGAGCGTCACTTGATATTTGTCACAAAAATCGAGGATAACCGGATCTATCTCAAAGGGATAGGATTCAGAGGAATCGATAGGACCCAAAGTGAACGGGTAAGTATACACGTAAAGGAAGCCAGCCTTGTGATCCGTTATATTTTCATCAGGGCTGGGAATCTCCACCTCCACTACCTCATTCCATCGGCAGTCTATCTTTATCGTCTCTATGTTGGTCACGACACTAATGTATCGGGACACATGTTCACATTGACCCGGCGTGGATGAAGTGGTATCGATGGTAAAATCCTTCGACATATCAAGCTTAGAGGGAGTACATTATTCCAAGGTAGGTATCACTCTGGGTTACCCCTTGGATTTCCGAGATGAAGAGGCAGCCTCATTTTTCCGAGGAACCATCTTGGAGGTTCTAGCCATGATGATGGTGAAATTTCTCTGGGAAAGTAAGAAGAAAGGATGCAAGTAGGGATGGGTCCGGCTTTGCAAATCTAAAGTAGTTGGGAAAGTAAGAGTTATCCAACAATTTGTGCCTTTATAAGAACCTTGTGGGAAGCGGAAGGGACGAACTGGTAGCGGTTCATAGGCTTCTCGATAGTCGCATCTGACGCGACCCCTACATGGTTTTTTGGGCATGGAATTTAATGCTCTGATAGGATGACATCACAACGATGACGCCCTCGGGTTAAAATCTCATAGTTATTTCTCATCGCTCATCTCTAAGAAACGCGAGGACTATCTGGATACGATGATATCGGAGAACCCAATTTCTCGACATCGAGGCACCTCAGAAAACCATCTCGAAGTTTCGAGTCTACAAGGTTATGGTCGAGTCTCCTCCCTTGGGGTTAGTCGAGGCCCGATCTTTGGACAACGTTGACCTCAGCCACGGTAGAAATGGGGAGTTCCCAAGGCACGTGGCTAGGACTGACCAGGCTACCCTAGCCCTTAGTCAGGATGTCATCTAACTGTCCCATCTCCATTTCTTTATCATTAATGTATTTTGTACAATGTTGGAATTCTCCTCATATATAAAGGGGATCATCATCATTTTATAGGCCTCTGTTGCTCTAATTGCTCCATACGAAATATACAAGAACATTTTTTCGCTCTCTAGCATATTCTCTTAACATTATTGCTCTCATTTATTATCTTCATATTTGTTCATCATTTATTGCTTACCATTGGCCATAAAGAGCCTCCATTGATTTATCTTTAACTGTTAGTCATATTTCGAACCCCCTTCGATAGCTCACAGGCGAGCTCCGGAATCGACCTTGAGGCCCCGAATCAGCAGGCTCGAGGCCCCGATAATTGACCCGACGGTTTGGTTATCACTTCACTCCTTGCTTTTGTCTCGTTTCTAAACTTCACACATAGCATCAACTGCTTAACAAATTAGCATAAAAATAGATCACGTATTTTTAGAGTTCCCATCAACAAATTTAATTGTTATTACTATTTTTACGGTAAATAGAAAACTAGCGGACAAAGCTTGGAGACCCAGAGGTCACTGTGTTTGACCTCTAGGTATAGAATATTTATCATGAGACACTGAAGAAGCTCTGTGCATGCTTCGATTTAACGTAACACAAGAGAAATCTAAAGATTTGATGTTTCATTCATATGCTAGAGTTTTCGGATTTGGGGAATGTGAAATGGAGTGATGACATGGGAAAGGGATCGGCGAGAATCGTGGGTATGAGAGACAAAAGGTATGATTTTCTTATTGATTTGAGACCTTGCACGAATTTGTGCAAAGTTTCTCTGATGATCAAGTCTGTGAGGTTAAGAGAAGAGGGAGAGAGAAGGGAAATGAAGGCGGTAGGGTCAGGAGGCAAATGATTAGGGTTTTGGGGTAGGTATGAGCCGTCTCTAAGGCTAAGAAGAGTGAGAGAGATCTGGGCTATTGGATCATTCGATCAACGGCCTTGATAATCCATATTTTAAATGATTTTAAGGAGAAAATGTAAGGGCAGTTAGATCTTCTGGTTTTGATGGCTGAGATTAAACCCTAAGAGATTAAAGAATAAAGAAAAAGGGAGATTAAACACAAAACGTTGATGAAATAGATCAACGGTCTAGATTTATTGGGTTTTCTCTGTGAGTGAGGGAGACTGGTGACGTGGTATGCTCTAATTAGTTCGAATGGAGTGGCCATGATTGCCAACTTAGAATGAAGGGTCTTTGAACTCGGTGCTTTTTTCTCTGATTGGTCTTGGTATTGGGCCAAAATTAACTTAAAAAATGGCCATCTTGTGTTTAATTAGAGACTTGCAATCGTAACCTTTTAATCCCTTTAAAATCAATTTAATCAAACTTAATAAATTTTCAATAAAATGTAGTAAAATTATAATTATCAAATATACTGCTAATTATTATAATTAATTATTTATAAAATACTTTTTCTTTTAAATTATAACACTAATTTTGAATATAATAATCTAATTAATCAGAATTTATGAAATAATTCATTAAATTAATTATAAAGCCCAGATGGTGTATTTTAGAAATTGCCTTAATGATATTAAAAGTAGTAAGTATATTTCTAATCATATAATGTTAATACCGGGTTATTAATTTCAAAACTAATACATAATCAATTTTGTAAAATAGGTATTTATTGATAGAAAATACTTTCAAACATTCATTGTAAATATTTATGTATAAATAAATTAATTTTAAAAGGGAGGGTCAAAATTTACCATCAATAGTTGGTATTAGAGCCATGGGTTGCTTAGGTCTCATAAGTCATGAGCAAGCTTAGTAGATTCTGAAGGAACGGTATGGAGACGTTTGTACTTATCTTCTAGAGGCTATGGAGTTTTAGGAAAAATTTCACTTCCTTCTTTCTCTATCATGCAATTTTTATTCTATAATTGATGCTTGAATCATTCAATTCTTATTCTCTCGCAGATGGCGAGAACACGCACAATATCTACAGCCGGGCAGGAGCTAGAGTCCCCGATTGCAGCTACCATCGGGGGTAGAGGCCGAGGATGAGGCCAAGCTAGAAGCTGAGGCTGAGGGCAAGCCAGAGGGTGAGGGCAATATACTACCATTTTTTCTAGAGGCAGAGGTTAAGGCTATAGCTCATGCAGCAGCACCTCTCGTGGAGCCTCAGATTGACCATGAGGAGGAGATCCCAACTCCGACCATACCAGTTGGGCTAGCTCAGGTCCCGGAGGGATTTATAGCCAGTCTAGTGCTTCAGGTTGCTTAAGCATGTTAAGTGGGCCTGATGGAAATTGTGGCCCAGACCGGTGCATTTTCTGTGGCACCAGCAGTTTCTCAGGCTGGGGAAAGAGCATAGATTCCCACTACTCACACTCCGGAGTAGATGGATCCCCTATATCAGACTACAACAGCCCATCTAGTTGGGGTGGTTCAACTGGTTGTTGCGACATAGGGCGGGGAGAGGCCCGATATGTCTTCTAAGGCCTTGAAGAGGTTGGATAAGTTTACCAAGCTTTTTCCTGTTCATTTCAGTGGTGCACCTTCTAAGGACCAACCGAATTACTTGGACCTTGCCACGAGATATTACGCAACATGGATATTATTGAGACCAATGATGTGGACTTTGCAATGTTTCAGATGACCAGTTCTACCAAGAGATGGTGGAGAGATTATGTGTTGACCAGACCAGTTGGTTCACCTTTCACTTACCTGGGATCAGTTTTCATAGCTATTTCTGGAGAAGTTTATTCTTTTCACTCTGAGAGAGGAGTATCGCATATAGTTTGAGCGCCTTCAACAAGGTGGCATGACCATCACCCAGTATGAGACTCGATTTGTGGACCTAGCTTGCTATGTAGTTATTTAATCCCTACAGATGGCCAAGGAAACCGGGGATGATATTACTTTTCAAAGGGTCGTAGAGATTGCTATCTAGATCGAGATGGTTCGTGGTCAAGAAAAGGGGTCGATGTCTGACAAGAGGCCTCATCATTTCTGAGGTTTTAGTGGTGCCTCATCTGGAGGCAAGGGTACTTTTGGTAGAGGCCATCCTCCTAGGTCGTTCCAGTCAGCGCTTTAGGCATTCTACAGTGCTGCGGGTAGTCGTGGTCCTTATTTATCTCATCCTGAGCAGCTAACCCACAGTGCACCATCAGCTCCTATCAGTGCACCTCCAATCTAGAGTTATCATAGTGGTTATTCGGGTCATCAAGGCCAGCTCTAGGGTCACCAGTTACAACAGCCGAGGGCTTATCATACTTGCGGAGATCTGAGGCACCTCTCTACATTTTGTCCCAGGTCACAAGGCGGCATGCCACAATAGAGTTCTCGTGCCATAGTTACAGCATCGGTTTCTTCACCGCTCACTCAGCCAGCTAAAGGATATGGTCGGGCTGCTATAGATGAAGGTCAGGCCATTAGAGGTGGAGGTCAGACCATTAGAGGTGGAGGCCAGTCAGCTAGAGGTCGTCCGAGAGGTGGAGGTTAGAGGGGTAAGCTTCATCCCCGTTTTTATGCATTTCTAGCTAGGCCTGACGGTGTATCATGTGAGGTATAGTTCCAATCTACCATAGAGACTCTTCATTTCTATTTGATCTGGGCTCTACTTATTCCTACGTGTCATCCTATTTTGCTTCATATCTAGTTATACCTCGTGATTCTTTATGTGCTCATGTATATATGTCCATACCTGTGGGAAATTCTATTGTTGTAGATCGTATTTATCTCTAGTGTGTGGTTTATATCGGTAGCCTTGAGACTAATGTAGATCTCCTGCTTCTTGACATGGCGGACTTTGATGTTATTTTGGGCATAGATTGGTTGTCACCTTATCACGCTATATTGGACTGTCACGCCATGATAGTGACCTTAGCCATGTCGGGGTTGCCTTGATTAGAGTGGAGGGAGACTCTTGGCCATTCTACCAGTAGGATTATTTCTTATATAAAGGCTCAACGTATAGTCGAGAAGGGATGTCTAGCTTATTTGGCCTATATTTATGATTTTAGTGCAAAGTTTACTTCCTTGGATTCAGTACCAGTGGTGCGTGTGTTTCCTTAAATGTTTCTTGCAGATTTGTTGGGGATACCACCGACAAAGATATCGACTTCTGTATTGACTTGGCTCCGGGCACTAAACCCATTTCTATTCCACCATACCATATGGCCCCGCCTGACTTGAAGGAACTGAAGGAGCAGTTGCAGGATTTTCTTGATAAATGATTCATTAGACCTAGTATCTCGCATTAGGGTACATCAGTGTTGTTCGTAAAAAAGAAGGATGATTCAATGAGGATGTGTATAGATTATCGGCAGTTGAAAAAAGTCATTATCAAGAACAAGTATACGTTGCTAAGGATTAAAGACTTATTTGATCAACTACGAGGTGCCAAAGTATTTTTTAAGATTGATTTGAGATCTTGCTACCATCAGTTGAAGATTAGGGCATTGGATATCCCTAAGACAACTTTTCAGACTCGGTGTGGGCATTATGAGTTCCTAGTGATGTCATTTGGTTTGACAAATGCCCCAGCAACATTATGGATATGATGAATCTGGTATTTAAGCCATATTTGGATTCTTTTGTAATCGTCTTCATTGATGATATCTTCATCTACTCCCGTAATCGAGAAGAGCATGAGCAACATCTTTGGGTTGTACTTCAGACCTTGAGAGATAGTCAGTTTAAGCCAAGTTTTCAAAGTGTGAGTTTTGGTTGGACTTGGTTGCCCTTTTAGTACATGTTGTATCTTCCGAGGGCATTAAAGTGGATGCTAAGAAGATTAAGGCAGTTCAAAACTGGCCTAGACCTACTTCAGCTACAGAGATTCAGAGCTTCCTGGGTTTGGCGGGTTATTATCGCCAGTTCGTGGATGGGTTTCATCCATTGCATCCCCAATGACTTGACCGACCTAAAAGGGTGCTCTATTTAAGTGGTCCAATGAGTGTGAGTTGCCCATCGGTTAAGTATCCAAAACTGTGTATTGTGATGCATCGCGTAATGGGCTTGGTGCAGTTTTGATGCAGGATGGCAGAGCGATTGCGTACGTTTCACGTTAGTTGAAGGTTCATGAGAAGAATTACCATGTTCATGACTTCGATTTGGAAATGATTGTTCATGCATTGAAGATTTGGAGACATTACCTCGATGGTGTGTTGTGTAAGGTATTCACAGATCATTAGAGTCTGCAATACTTATTTAAGTAAAAGGATCTAAACTTGAGGTAGCAGAGGTTGCTAAAGCTGTTAAAAGACTATGATATCCCTATTTTGTATCATCCTGGGAAGGCTAATGTGGTGGTTGACACTTTGAGGAGGAAGACTATGAGTATGGGTAGCCTTGCATATATTCTAGTTGGTGAGAGACTGCTAGCATCAGATGTTCAGGCCTTGGCCAATCAGTTCGTAAGGTTTGATGTTTTGGAGCACAGTCGGGTTCTTATTTTCACGGTTTCTCGGTCTTTCTTGTATGAGAACATCAGAGAGCGTCAGTATGACAAGCCCTATTTGCTTGTCCTTAAGGACATGGTGCAACACGGTGATGCCAAGAAGGTTACTATTTGAGATGATGGGGTTTTGCGGGTGCATGGTAGGATTTGTGTGCCTAATGTGGATGGGGTTCATGAGTTGATTCTGGAGGAGGCCCACAGTTTGCGGTATTCCATTCATCCGGGTGCCACCAAGATATATCAGGATTTGAGGTAGCATTATTGGTGGAGAAGAATAAAGAATGATATAGTTGAATATGTGGCTTAGTGTTTGAATTGCCAGCATGTAAAGTACGAGCATCAGAGGCCTGCCGATTTGCTTCAGAGACTTGAGATTCTCGAGTTGAAGTGGGAGCGTATTACTATGGATTTCCTTGTTGGGCTTCCACGGACTTTGAAGAAATTTGATGCAATATGGGTCATTATGGACAGTTTGACCAAGTCGGCACATTCATTCCAATGGTAGCTACCTATTCTTGAGAGAGATTGGCTAAGATCTATATTCGCGAGACTATTCATCTTCGCGGTGTGCTGGTGTCCATCATTTTCTGATTAGGGTACGCAGTTCACATCACACTCCTAGAGAGCCGTACAACATTAGTTAGGCACATGAGTTGAGTTGAGTATAACATTTCATCCCCGGACAAACGGGTAGTCTGAGCGCACCATTCAGATATTGGAGGATATGCTTCGCGCATGTGTTATGGATTTCTGGGGTTCTTAGGTTCATTTCTTGCCACTTTTGGAGTTTACCTACAACAACAACAATAAATCGAGTATTCAGATGGCTCCTTATGAGGCCTTATATGAGAGGTGGTGCTGTTCTCCAGTTGGTTGGTTTGAGCCGGGATAGGCTCAGTTGTTGGGTACCGATTTGGTTCAGGATGCCTTGGAAAAGGTCAAGATTATTTAGGTTGGAGAGAGGGTTTTGCTCCAGGTTTCACCCATGAAGCGTATGATGAGGTTCCGGAAGAAGGGCCAGTTGGGCCCTAGGAATATCGTACCCTTTGAGATTCTTGAGAGAGTTGGTGAGGTGGCCTACAAGCTTGCATTGCCACCTAGCTTATCAGCAGTTTAACCAGTGTTCCATGTTACCATGCTCTGGAAGTATCACGATGATTCGTCCCATGTATTAGATTTCAGCTCAGTCTAATTGGACAAGGATTTGGTTTATGAGGAGGGCTGGTGGTCATTCTAGCCCGGCAGATCCGAAAGTTGAGGTATAAGAGTTATCCTTTCATTCGGGTGCAACGGAGAGGTCAGCCGATCGAGGCAGCTATGTATAACCAGAAGAAGCTCCTGTAGAACCAACAATTAATATTGGACGCTGTGGATTCACACGGAAAAACATTAAAGGATTTGGCCAAATAAGCAAAGAAACTGAGGAAGACTCGGGCATCCAAGGAGTCGGAAAGAGTTGAGAGTAGAGGTGGAGAGGTTGAAGGCGGATCACTTGCCTTTGGACCTTCTATTGCATGACCCGGCTCTAACAGCCCAACCTGAGCCGGAGCAGGAGACAGAGAGGCCACCCAAGAGAAAGAGGGTGATTCCCCATACTGATGATGCTGTTATAGAGTTGGAGGACCCGCAGGGAGGTTCCTCTAGCCAGCCCTAATTCCAGTACAAGCCCAGGACTCAGTACAGGCCCAAGTCCCAGTAGAGACACAGATTACAGGGAGCCAGTCACAGGTTCCCGAGTAGACCGAGGACCTAGAGACCCAGACTCAGGATCCTATGTAGACGGAGGGCCATTAGGGAGTTTCTTTTTACTATCTATCTTTTCTTGTGCTTATTTTGGTTAGTTAGCATTGAGGACAATGCTAGCTTTCATTTGAGGGGGTAGCCCTATTTGGATGACTGTATATATGACAATACCTCTTTCTTTATGCTTTCTTTTTACTTTTGGTATGTACATATTTTATCATTTTATAGCACTTTTCGTACTTTTTACTTTTGGTCTGTATATAAAGTTACGTTCTACTGTATATATTCATTCTGTCTTATGTATATTCGACTAAATCCCCTCTTGTATATATTCATTTTACTTTCCTCATTTTTCCTTTCATAGCTTCTTATTTTATTTTCGTATCTTCTTGTTTTGAGTTTTTGCGTACAATAAGCCTTTGGCTTTCTTAATGCCACGGTTCTTTCCAAAGGTGGAATTTGTGTGAACCGCGTGGCTCTGCCCGATGATGAATAGCATGACAACCTTCTTAAGGGTTTGAGTCTGTTTTCTTTTGCTTTTTGTGTAAATAGTAGCTAGTGAGTAATGGTGCCTCAGGCAAAGCTTTACTTGGGCCTAACACATTTGCCTTTGATCCTATGGTTAAAAACAGATTGTTCTATATAGGATGGTGAAAGTTGTGACCTTGAGACTCTTGTATTGGCCGATAATCATCAAGTGATTTTTCGGGATCATTGTGTTGCTTAAATCTTAGTTAAGGTTGTTTGGGCCCCTGACTCTATCTCTTTAGCAATCACATAGCTTGTGTGGTGAGAATTTGAATTGCAAGTCCATGTCCCGAGCCATTAGTCTAGAACTTTCCCCGGATATTTGTCTAGGCAAAATCCTAAGTGTAATTTGACTTGAGAGGTGATTATAAGCTCTCCTTGATCCGAATGATATCTTGAACACTTCCATAGTCTACCAATGATAATATCTCTAGTCAACCCTTTTGAGCTAAAAATACCCTTTCTTGGCACCCGATCTTTCCTTAGCACAAGGCACAAGCATAAGTTTGAGGGGAAAGACGAGGAATGCAACAAAGTGGTAAAAGACACAAAATGAAGAAAAGAAAAGGCAATGAAAAAGAAAGAAAATCAAAAAGACAAAAAGAATGATCATTGTAAAAAAATAAAAAAAATGAAGGGATTCAATAAAAGTAAAGAGATGAGAGGTGTGGAAAGTTGAGAAAGGAGAAAAAGGTTTGAAATGAATAAGAAAAAGTGATAGTGTGTCTCTCTAACCCCTAAGAAAGAAGTTAATGACTCAAAAAGTCAAGAGAATGGATGCCAAAATGAAGCAAATGAAGTGCTTAAAGGAATATGGAACCTACCTAGACCAAATATTCCCTACCCTGAACCAAAAACCTTCACTATATCTCCACAAAAGCCCTATATGATCTTGAGTTGAATGAAGCTTACATTAGTGGTGACTCACATAAGGGGCAAGCTTATGGTACTTAGAGCCAGACTTGTGACCTTTCTTTGAGAGACATGAGTGTATTTCCACTATCCTCGTTCTGAGTGCTACAATCTAAAAGTGATGTTTGCTTAGGGAGAGTTGAGGATGTCTGAGTTTGGGTTCCACAATAACCAAAGTAGTAGAAAGAGTTTCCCTTGATGGGTTGAGTCAATTCTTGATGCTCTTGTGTCACACTAAAACCATGGTGCTTAAACGAGTGAATGTTGTTAATGATTCATTTGAATTGAGGGCAATTGTTAGTCCCAATTGATACTAGATGAGGTCACTTTAGGTCAGCTGAATTTTCTTGGATTTACTCTTAATGAGGTGGGTCTTATTTTGTTTGCTTGAGGACAAGCAAAAGCTTAAGTTTGGGGGAGTTGATAACTAGGGATTATGGTTCATTTTACACTCCTTCTTACTTGAGTTTTGATTAAAAATGTGTACAAAATAATCCCAAAGGCTTACATGTTATACTTGTTTGCAGGGTTTGGTAAAAAAGGTGACAATTAGTCAAAACCAGCTCAAAAAGGAGTGAAACATGCACAAGTACCAAGAACAAGTCCAGGCAAAGTGCAACAGTTCCACTATGTCCGCATTCCATTTAGTGCGGTCCGTAGTGAGGAGATTCAGAGAGTGCATATTTTGGAAGCTCAAGCAATGCGGCCGCAAAGCATTTTGTGCGGACTACAATGGATTCACCGCGGCCGCAATCGAGATTGTGCGGTTTGCAAAGAAGGAGTTCAGAGAGTTGGGACTTTGGAGAATTATAGCCAATGCGGTTCGCAGTCCTTTTTGTGCGGACTGCAGAAGAAGCCATCGCGGTCGCGGTGCATTTTATGTGGCCCCCGGTGGCCAAGTTCAGAGAGCAGAGATCTAAAGCCAAGCCTCACCGCGGCCGCACTCGATTTTGTGCAGACCACACTACCCCCGCATGGGTATTTTTTGTCCAAAAAATTTAGCCTAGTATAAATACTTTTTTCCCATTTTTAGGTCATCAATTGTAATTTAACTTTGAGCTGCGCTCGTAAACGGTGGTGTTTTGACCATTTTGAGTAATTTATAGTTACTTTAACACTAAAGTTTCTTTATCTTAGTTTGTAATTAAATCTTATGGGTTTTTCTTCATCTATTTCTTTGTTTTCTTCTATTATTATGAGTAGCTAGACCCATTACCTAGGGTTGTGGCTCAACCCTAGTGTGTGTATTTGATGAGTCTTGAGTTTTAAGGCTTGAATGTCTATGGATGTTTGATATTTGGACTAATTTGTGTTTTCCATGTTGAATTAGTGGTTGCAAACACTAATTTGTGCCTTTTTGGCTTGGGCTCTTCTTGAGAAAGAGAGCTTGAGTCTAGGAAAATTAGTCCAACAAGGAATTGGGGCGTATTCAAGAGATTAATAGCTCTAATTAAAGGGTTAAACCTAGAGATAATAATACCCGACTTGAACCTAAATTGCTTGTACAAATTATCATACCCAATTGGTCTTGAGAAAGTCAATTAGGGCAAAATCACTCAAACTACCGAGAGGTATAGAGTGAGAAGTTTCGTACATTGGTTATATCGTAATCCCCAACATAACAACCTTGCCTTAGATTAGAGAACCCGTCAAGTATTCACTTAGGAGAAAGTCACTTCCCTAAAGATGACTCTTTAACCATTTAGACGACCTTTTAAGTATCTTACTCTTAGCTTAATTTAGCATCTTATTAGCATAATATTAGAAGTAATTAAAAGAGCAAAGATGATTGGAAGAGTAATTAAGAGCAATTACGTATCTCTAGCTTATATAGGAACCCAATTCCCATTTCTAGCTCCCCATGGAATTCGATCCCGACCATCTCGGGTAAAAGCTGCTTCGACCACTCTCGCTACTTTGTAGTGGTGCAGGGTTGGCTCCGATCATGCTGGTGTCTATTATTTTCTGATTGGGGTACGTAGTTCACATTGCACTCCTAGAGAGCCGTACAATGTGAGTTAGGCACATGAGTTGAATTTATACATTTCATCCCCAGACAAACGGGTAGTCCGAGCGCACCATTCAGATATTGGAGGATATGTTTCACGCATGTGTTATGGATTTTGGGGGTTCTTGGGTTCAGTTCTTGCCGCTTTTGGAGTTTACCTACAACAACAGCTATAAAATGAGTATTCAGATGGCTCTTTATGAGGCCTTATATGAGAGGCGTTACCGTTCTCCAGTTGGTTGGTTTGAGACGGGATAGGCTCAGTTGTTGGGTACCGATTTGGTTCAGGATGCCTTGGAAAAGGTCAAGATTGTTCAGGTTGGAGAGAGGGTTTTGCTCGTTTCACCCATGAAGAGTATGATGAGGTTCCGGAAGAAGGGCAAGTTGGTCCCTAGGTATATCGTACCTTTTGAGATTCTTGAGAAAGTTGGTGTGGTGTCTTACAAACTTGCATTGCCACCTAGCTTATTAGCAGTTTAACTAGTGTTCCATGTTACCATGCTCTGGAAGTATCACGGTGATTCGTCCCATGTATTAGATTTTAGCTCAGTCCAATTGGACAAGGATTTGGTTTATAAGGAGGGCTGGTGGTCATTCTAGCCCGGTAGATCCGAAAGTTGAGGTATAAGAGTTAATCTTTTCATTCGGGTGCAATGGAGAGGTCAGTCGATCGAGTCCGAGTTCGATATGTGGAGTATATACCCTCACCTTTTCACCACTCCAGGTACCTTTCTATGTCCGTTCGAGGATGAATGTTTGCTTTAGAAGTGGAGAGTGTGATGACCTGGTAGGTCATTTTGAGTTTTAGTGCCTATATTTGCATTTTGAGACTTTGACTAGCTCCGTTTAGTGTTTCTCAATTTATGTGCACAGTTCGTGTTTTTTTGGAAAGTTTTAATGTGAAAATTGAAGAAAATGTAAATTTTTTTCCTTTAAAAGGATTTGAATTGACTATGGTCAACATTTTATGTAAATGGATCCGGATTGGTATTTTAATGATCTCGATGGGTTCGTATCATGATTTTGGACTTGGACATATGTCCGAAATTGAATTTGGAAGTCCCTAACTTGATTTGACGTGATTTGTTGAAAACTAGTAATTTGAAGGTTTAAAAAATTTCTAAGTTTGATCGTAGGTTGACTTTGTTGCTACCGAGTTTGGATTTTGGTTTAGGAACATGGTGTAGATTCATTTTACCATTTACAACTTGTCTGCGAAATTTGGTGTAAAACGGAGTTTATTTGATATGATACGGACGCTCGATTGTGAATTTGAAAGTTCTTGAGTTTCTTTTAAAATTTTATGCATTTTGATGTCCGATTCGTAGTTCTAGGTATTATTTTGGTATTTTGATCACGCGATCGAGTTTATATGATGTTATTACACTTGTGTGCGTGTTTGTTTGGAGCCCGAGGGGCTCAGATGATTTCGAATAGGCTACGGGTCATTTTTGGACTTAGAGGTTGTAGCTTCAACTGGTTTTCTGGTGTTTGGTGCATTGTGATTCGCGATTACGAAGCTACTCTCGCGATCATGAAGGGGAACCTGGGGTTGGGTGGATTCTTTCACCACGAACGTGATGGCTTGGTCACGAACGCGACCAGCCTCTCACGAACGCGTAGGGTTAGCGGGATTGAGAAGGAACTTAGCTGTTACTCTACGCGAATGCGAGCCTTAGCTCGTGAACACAAAGTCCAGGGAGGTGAAGCCTTCGAGAACGCATGAGATACTTCGCGAATGCGTAGGCCATTCTGGCCGCTGTGCATCGCGAACGCATCAGGCCCTTCACGAACGCGAAGAAGGCCTGATGCCGAGTGATTTAAATCTCTCAAAGTCGGGATTTATCCAAATTTTCATCATTTTCAAGTTTGAACTCGGCCTAGAGGCTATTTTGAAGATTTTTTTCATCCCAACTTCATAGGCTAGTAAATTTTAACTTGTTTCCTTACATTTCCATAAACACTCGTTGATTTCAACCTTTAATCTATGCTTTTTCATGGTAGAAATTAGGGATTTAGATAGAAATTCAGGATTTTGAGAAATTGAGATTTAGATCTCAAATCAAGGTCGGATTTCGAAACTAATCACATAACTGGGCTCGAGGGTGAATAGGAAATTGAGTTTTGGTCTGAATCTCAGTTTTTGACCAAGCAAGCTCGAGGTTGACTTTTGTTGACGTTTTTCAAAACATTAAAGATTGAATCTTTTTCACTCGTGGGTAGTTTCTCAAGCTTATCTTGAATTGTTTGAACTATATTTGGTTAGATTTGATTGGTTTGGAGGCTAATTACAGAGGAAAAGTCGTGGTTGAGCTTTGATTTGATTGCAGAGTGAGGTAAGTATCGTGGCTAACCTTGACTTGAGGGATTAAGACTTGTTGGTCTATTTGCTATATGCTTTATGTGTGGAAACAACGTATATGTAAGGTGACGAGTATCTATGTATTGTTATTGAGTTAAAGCATACAACTAGAAATTATTTTATGTATTATATTATTCCGTTAATTTTGATATCCATGCTTAGGTTTGATTATTACTTCATTGATTATTCTTTTCATATTTGTTGCGTATTTCCAAGTTATTAAATATTTTTGGAAGTTGAAGTTTGGACATCATGGCACCGTATTTGAAGTTGAATTGTTCTCCATATTGTCTATCATTCAAATTCATATTATTATCATTATTACATGGTGAGGAAGAGAGTAAAAGCATGAAGGGTGATGACGTGCCATTTCATACATTTATTCATTATTACATGGTAAGGAAGAGAGTAAAAGCACGAAGGGTGATGCCGTGTCATTTTCATATTATTGATTTAACCGATTTACAGTTTGGTGAATTTACTTGGTTATTTCGTGAAATTATACTTGCCGTATTTATTATAACTTCCCCTTTTTACATGTCCCCTCCCAGTTAGTATGTTCTCATTCTCTGTTACTACTGTTGCTTTATATACGTTTGTACAAGTTTATTCACATAGGTGTCTTGTTATATCCTCGTCACTACGTCGTCAAGGTTAAACTCGATACTTACGGAGTGCATTGGGTCGGTTGTACTCATACGACACTTTTACACTTCTTGTGCAGATTCTGGTATTGGTCCTAGCGATGCTCAGTAGCTCCCTGTTCGGATTCAGTCACATTCAGAGACTTGAGGTATAGTTGCATGGCGCCCGCAACCCTAAAGTCCCTTTCCTTTATATCTTTACTGTTTTATTGAGTTTCAAAACAATTGTATTTTGTTCAGACCTTATTTGTAGCACTCTAGATGCTCATGTAGTCATGACTCTAGGTTCTGCGATATCTTTAGACTTCGTTGTTCGATATTATTTTACTTTACTTCAGACTTATATCGGTTTCATTGTTAATATTTGGATTTCAACTGTTAAAATCGGTTTAGTATCTATTTCACGTCGGTCTGCCTAGCAAGTGGATATTAAGCGTCATCATAACTACGAAGTTAGGATTCCGAGTCGTAACAAATTCTTAAGCCTTTGAAAGTTTTATCCAAATATTATTCTTATTATTTATGTTTTACTTTCACTTAATATAAACTAAATTTTTATTTAAGTTTTTAATACTTTACTCATTAAAGTTTGATGTCTAATTTATTTATTTATAATTTAGAAGTTTCATAACATTCAAATAAAAATTATGGTTTAATATATTTATTAATTTTATAGGACATAATTTATTTTACAAAACATGGCTCGACGCAATATTTATAAGCCCGACCCATCGGGGCCAAAATTAGACCCCAAAGACCAGCTCGCTTAAGCTTAGTAAAATTAACCCGTACCGAACTAGTACCGAGATTGGTCTGGCTATTTTTCCCCAGGGTTGGTCTGGACCAACCCGACATGTTGATACCATTTATAATGGTTAGAAAAAGTAAAAAAAAAAAAACAAAATAAAATTAGACCAACTATTTATATAAAAATCCTAATAATAAATAAGAGTCTGGTGGACTGGGCTCACAATTCAGATCCTACTAAACTTTTTGGGAAATTATGCGATACATCAAATAGATACATTGTATTTATCATTTACAACTATACTTTTAATAAATTTACCATTTATAACTATATTTGAATTTTATAGCAAATTCACAAAATAAGAGATTAATTGTTTTGAACAGAAACAAGAGGTTAACGTGCTTGTAGTTTAGTTTGCTAGAGCCTTTACTTAGTTACTAGAGGTTTTGAGGACAATTTTTGTTACAATTATAAATGATAATTAGACAAAGTATATCTAATGGGCTCTAAACGATGGTGCTTTAGCAAAATTCCTAAAACTTCTTTCTACTTGTTCATCCCAATCATGGTTTGGTTCCTTACCAAAATTGCTAGTTTCACTTTTTAGAAGCTCCTTTCACTTCCGAGTGGCAAATCACTACCAAACGCCTCACTCCCTTTCTCCCCTTTTCCTTGCTTCCATTCCAAAGCCCCCAACCAAAAATCTACTCTGCTCTTCCCTCCATATTATACATACTTGCACCATGTAGAATACTACAAACTACAAACACTAAAAAATTTCTTATCTTCATTTACAATCCCAAATTTCATAAATTCCCACAAATTACTGAAAAGACAAAAGCTGCCTTATTTATGCGCTTCTTATTATTATCGCCCCTTCTTGTTAACCCAGTGATCAAATTCTCCAATTCCAACGCGCTTCTTGGGTTAGGATTCCAATTATACCCCCGTCACTCTCGGTATTTACGATCGCCCATTACAATGGCGTCGGCGAAACCAAAGCCGGCGGCGGCGGTGAACAAGTTTCCGGTAGAGGAGGAATGTGTGGGTATAGCGAGGAAGTGTTGGATCAAGTTCAAGAGAGAGTCTACGTTCGCACTCTACACTCCGTTTGTGGTTAGTTTGGCATCAGGAACCCTAAATCTGGATACTTTCCGCCATTACATTGCTCAGGATGTTCACTTCCTCAAATCCTTCGCTCAAGCGTCAGTTCTTCACTTCCTTTTCTTTAAATAATAAATAATAAATGTTACTCCTTAGAAAATGTTTCAGTGATTATGTATTTCTTTTTTCTGTTACTGCAGTAATTGGTTGGTGCTTTAAAGTGTAAATTTATGTTAGAATATTTTTTTAGTAATTACTCCCTCCGTTCCCCAAAATTGTGATGCAAAGAACTTTTGAACTTGTAGTTGAAATATGCTATAGATATTTGTGTCGCTATGAATCATCTCACTAAGGCTAAAGCAAGAAGCTTAAAGTTAATTTGTTTCTATATATAGAAATGTATCATTTTATGTTTGGACAAACTAAAAAGCAAAGAGTATCACATAAATTTGAGAAAAAGGGAGTATATGTTTTTCTTCTGTCTGGTACCGTTAATTATCTTTGGCTGGTGGAAATGATGTCATTTGTGTTTATTTGTGATTTCTTGTTTTTATTGTTTTTATAAGTACTGTGTTTATTTGGTTTCTAAGGAAAATCAAGAAAGTTGCTACCTTCTTTGTTGTATTATTTATTTCCTTTTCTCCAGGCGTATAAGGGCTTATGGAATAGCATTTTATGTGTCTTAACTTTATTTTTCAGGGAAAGAAAATGGGATTTAACTAACAGAAAGAAAAGGGAATGTCTATCTGACATTTGAAAGAATGTGGACTTAGTCCATCTACATAGAAGAGGATCTTTAATTTTGTTAGTTGGTCAAAATGTACAAGAAGTGGCACTAAAAATATCTATCCATTTCAACTAAAATGTACTAGAAGTATGAAATTCATTCCTGTGGAGAAATCCAATTTACAGGCCTGAATATGGCTAGTGGATTACTTTACCCTTTAAGGGAATGTCTGCTAGAGTTTCGGCATGTTCAGGTAAAATAAAGCATTAAAGTTGTGGAGGGGAAAAATATACATGAAAATAACTTTTTTCTGGTTAAGTGAAAGAAAAAGAACAACCTAAGAGAAGAAAAGGAAAAACAAAATGCTAGATGTTTTTCTGGTCGATTTGTCTTTTCATTCTCTGACTTGGTCGGCCTTTTCCGAACTTTTGTTGTGATCAATCTCCAATTTCTCTCCAATGCTAGATGTAAACTTAAAGGGACAAGACAATAGTCTGTCTCGATTCTTCTCTACAAGTTTAAAGTTAAAACTTCTAAGTCCTCTCTCCTTTGTTTTTCCTTTTTGTTTGCTCTCTTATCTTCTACAGGATTTCTTTTACCTCCACTTAATGGTATAACTTCTTCTTTTTTGAAGTATTTTCATCCAGACTATCCATTATTTTGGTCCTTTATTTTTTGCCAGAAATTGCTACGATTTTGCAAGGGTGTATCCAGTCAAGACCTGGGGGTGAAATTCCCCCACCCATAGTTTAAGGACCGTAAAATGAATTTCAACCTTATTCTCATTTTTAGGTCTCTTTTGGTAATGAATTATATGTACTCTTTCTTAAAGTTCTTCTATTCACATTGTTTTGCTAGGATGCCGGAATTTTTTTGGGTTTAGTGGTTTTGATGCTCTATGTTATTGCTAATAATTGTAAGAGTTTGGACTAATGATCGATTTTTGGGGGCAATAAGATCTGTTTTTGCATGGTCTTTGCTGGTCGTGTAATAATTTTATTTCATGTCTTTCTTCTGCTAAGAAGTTTGTTAAGATTTAAAAAAAAAACCTGCAGGTATGAAGCTGCAGAAGAGTGTACTGATGATGACGATGCGAAGGTTGGCATTAGTGAATTGCGGAAGAATGTTATTGAAGAACTTAAAATGCATGATTCAGTTTTAAAAGTAAGATATGAGTCACTGACCCAGTTTCTTTTCCATTAAATTCAAGTTTCTCATTCACCACTTTGTGATTAGTATGGCCATGTCCACAAATTTCCTGTTGCTTCTTTCCTCCTGAGAGATATGGTTGACTTTAACCTCAGTCATAGAACTTAAACCCTTGTTTTGAATGCACTGGAAAAGGGATGTTGGATCCTTTTACCCATTTGTATTGTCCGTTCAATTTGCTTTTGCAACAAAACATGAAGCTTTTGCTTAGTTCTAGCGGTAGACGAAGCATACATCTGGCTTTCTTTTAATCTTGAGTAGGCTCGTCGGAAAGGAATGTGATCTGTAATTCTCTTTTTTAATTTATTACCATTTTCCATGTAAGTGAGTACATTCATCTGTCGATGCTTAAAAAAAAAGACTAGGTCATTTATCTTGAAACTTACAGGGACTTTGATGTCTGGGAGAAGTTTGATGTAAAAATTACTTTAGTTATGAACTTATAATTTTGCCAACCTAAGTTACCATCTCCAACTTTAGCTTTTGCATCCTCACTATTCAAAATATTTCTAAGGATAAAGTCAAATCTGGCGACATCACTATATTAAGAGTTTAACTAGTCTTTCAACCTCGAAAAGTTTAGTAGCCTAGAAGGCACTATATACATTTGTGCACAACCTGGTGAAATGGATCTCTGTCGTAACCCATTCAGCAGTATGTTATGTGGACCAGGGTATGGGTGCGGATGTGCGTGTAAGGTTTGCATTTTCCAACCCTTTTTTGTTTAGAATGCGGGGTGGACGATATTTAGGCATTACTTTGAGCATACAACTATCAGTAAATCAATCAATTGAGCCTAATCCCAAATAAAGTTAGGGTCTGCTATGTGAATCCTCTATAATCATTTTGCTGTATTTGGGTCCAATCATTTTAATGTTACTTTTATTAGTGGTTATCTAAAAGGGAGAAGGTCTGAATTTACCCCTCTACTATTGTATATTGTTTATATTTGTCCTCCGTTATACTTTTCGTTCATTTCATCCCCTACCGTTAACAAACTCTTCAGATTTGCCCCTAACCCTAACGGTCCTACACTGTGGCAGCTGACCTCACCAATTTTTTTCCATCTCAGCTGCCAAGTCAGATTAAAAAAAAAGATGCCAAGTCAGATGGCCCAGGAGAGAGAACGAAATAAAAGAGAGGAAAGAAAAGGTGGCAGAGTCTTCGATCGGGTCTGAAACATTCTCCGGCGTCGTTTAAAAACAGGCTTACTTATTAAAAATAGCATGTAAAAGCGGGGGTTGATCTTGTGGTTGGGAAATAAATGAGGACTGCATTCAGGATATCTGAGATTACTATTTAGTATGTGCCTTATTTTATTTGTTTTTTCTAATCCAATTGACTGCCCGCACTTGGGATATGAGAGAGTCATCTTCTTCTGCAAATATACTACAAATATTTCTTCTTTCACTTTATATTTGCGTTGTCCGTGCTCTTCAAAAAGATTGAGAATACAGTTATGAGTAGATTTTTCATTCTGAATTTTTCTTTATGAACACAAATATAAATTCCTTTGCCGTTTCCCTTTACCGATTTCAATTTTATACCTGCAACCTTGAGGGACTTAGCTTCAGAGCACTTTCATTTGTTATAGTTGAAGCCAATATTTGAACTTGTAGCTGAAATAGTCAAGTTTGTCTTCCATGGCCAAATAGTTGGTCATGGATCTAAACTTACTGCTGGGTTTTCACTATTGTCATTTCTTGCAGTTGTGAATCGCTTCACATTCTGTTAAATTTGATTTTGCTGCCGTGATTACTCCATTGTTGGTTTGACACATCATTTTCCCATATTTTGTGGCCTACGATAAAAAAATCTTTTGAGGTCTAAAAAGAAAGTCAGATCTTGACCCATTCTGTAGTGAATGACATGCGGCTATCTGACTTGGCAGCTGAAATGGACAAAATTGGAGGGATCAGCTGCCACAGTGTATGGCCATTAGGGTTAGGGGCAAATCTGAAGAGTTTATTAATGGTAGGGGCTAAAATGGACGAAAAGTATAACGAGGGACAAACATAAACAATATATTATAGTAGAGGGACAAATTTGAACCTTCTCCCTATCTAAAACTACAGGTTTTCTCAATCTTTCAATTGTCTACACTGGCATACTTTTAGGATACAGTTATTAGCACAAAAGCTATCTCTCTTTTTTTTTTGATGACCGAGAAATCCGTCTGGGGCCGATCCTCTGGACCAACCGCAGCCTTTGAAACTCGGTGGATAATGGGCCCGCCCCTCTACCCTTCTCCACTTACAGAAGCTATCTTTATATGCATGTGATAGTTGACCATCTAACATCTGTTTGATGTAAGGTGTGAATAGTCTTTAGATGTAAAGATACCTTGTCTATGTCGGGAGTTTGAGGTCTCAATAGATTATGTATTTGTCAGTCTATATTGAAGTACTTTAAAATATGTTTTTCCAGTGAATTTCACTTATACATCTTGGGCACACGATGGTGTGGATTACGGGGAGAGCTTAGTGGGCATAGCAGGTGGCAAAAAAACAATATAGTTTGACTAGTTCGAAGGAGGGAGAGAAGGATTACAAGAGAGGAGGAAACAAATAAGATAACCGGTTGCCAGGATTTAGTTAATTGATAAGTTTGCTCCTAGTTATCAAATGAGACTGTGGCAACTTTGCAACCAGAGCTTTCTACCAATGAGGTTTCATGCCAAAAGATCATTTTAGTGTCTTTCTTTGCATGCCAGTTAGCCTATATTTTAGTTGCATCAGGTCTTATTAGTTATAGGAAATGGTAATTTATTACTTTGGTAAGTGTATATACACAAGATGGCTTTTTGCTTTTTTGTTTCTTTTTAGGGATAAAGAAAATATATATACCAAAGGATGATTATGGTTGGCAAAAAACACAGATCTACGATTGATGTCGTAGTATAATTAGGCTCAACACTAGGAGACCTTGCAGGTTCTTTTTGAGAAAATGAGAACTGCTTGAGCTAGTGGATAAAATCAGAAACTATTTGTCAAATGATGTTTGGATCTGCAACTAATGTCTTTCTCTTTTTGATATTGGTGGATGTTTTGGTACTTTTTACAAAGTCAAGGATACTCCAGTGGGCATGTTTAACTTTGTTCTGATCTGCTGTAAAAGTGAAGTAACTATTGGTCAAGTAACTGCGTATTTGCGCTCTTACGCGTAGCACGGTGTGTCTTGATAATCAATAATGTTGAGCAAATTCTCTTTTGGGATAATATTACTCGGTGAAATTCTAGTAACCACTTTATATTTGGTGGATATCTTCTTTTTCTTAATGTTGATAGTGAGTTAGGCATACTTTTCGTTTCTGCTGGTTGGTTAGTTCCCTTTTGCTTGTTTAGTCTAGTTTGGTCAAATGGTCATACAGGTTTAAGATGTTGGTGCTTGTTGGTAAGCGAACAAACAAATTGAAGAAGCACTAGGAGGTGCAATCTTCATCAATTCTAGAAATGGTGGTCCTGCCATGTCATTGATGTGATTGTTAGATTTTGGGAAAAAGTTTTCCATATGTCCTCTCTTTTTCTATTGAAAATGGAGAGGACAGGTTGTAATGTTGGAACTAAGAGGTTTTTACATTTGTAAGCTATAGGAAGAACTTGGTTTTCCATGAGTTAGAGCTGTTAAGAGGAATGAATTATCTAATTTTTTGAACGTCAATGCCCTCTGAGAAAACTTCTAAAAATGAGTCTGAGGGATTATTAAGTGGAAAGAATGTCCTTTCCTCAAATTCTACAACTTCTTTTCCCTCTTGTCCAAGTTTTGAGGGCCAAATGAGAACATCACTTGAAAAGGTGAATGGTTGTTCATTGTGGAAATTCATCTTAATTTATACAATTTTCACTTATGCATATCTGTTGTTATGGGTTTCATTTTGTTATTGATTACAGTGAAAAGAGAAGAAATATGGGAGAATTCTCTTTACAGATGCTTATAGTAGAATGAAACGCGCCGGGGTCGCCTTACAGAAGCAATCTTAATAGTAGAAGAGCAATTATTATAATATTCCTTTGTGGCAAGACGGGCCCTAAGTCGGTCAAATTATACGCTTGGTCTATCATTTATGTGTATAAGGCTATAAGCAGTGCTATCCACTCCTTAGTCCTTTGTGCTAGTCAATATAATTTAGGAAGGAAGAATGGTTACACTTCCGTTTGTCTAACTGCTTAATGATCTTTCAATAGTTGGATGCAATAAAGTGAGAGTTTCTTCGTTGACCTCTTAAGGGACATCCTTGTCAATAAAAAGGTCTGGTTATTGTCAGTCATCACCTACTGTTGAAACTGGAAAGATTGGTGCTAATACTTGCTACCCAACATTTGAAACCGTTCAAGCCTGTAATTTCAAAAGCACATTAAGAATGGCGAGGTCTCTAAAGCCTGAAGTATTTCAGAAAGCAAGAAGTCAGTATCATCAACACATTGGAAATGTGAGATCATATGAGCTCATAATAGTGGTTGGCAGTCAAAGATATGGTTGTTTTTTCATAATTTAGGTAATTCCTTAAATCAATTCCTCACTATTTGAGGAAAGAAAAAATCAATTCCTCACTATTCCTTTTGGTCCCAAATTCATCATCTTCCTTTTAGATTTTCTTTCATATTCTTCTTTTTATGGGATAATTAACTTATTGAAAGATATAAATGGAGGTTACAAAAAGATAATAGAATGTCCTTAAGATTAGTTAAAGAGGATTTTAAACCATAAATGTATCCCTTTCCCTTTTCTTTGAAGCTATCTGCAATAGTGATTGCTTCCTTTGAAAGAAAATTCTGCCGTACTAAAATGGCGCATACTTTTCACACTTCTAGAATAGGTAATTTTAACTCTTAACATTACTAAGAGAAAATAACTTCGTCTTATCCTATGCAAACATGACTCGGCAGAGGAAACTAAACACTGCAAAGGCAATTGAAATGAGTATAGATCATAGTTATATGTGATCAGACCTATAACCTCACTGCAGTGGCTTGTAGACTTGCTTTGCTGCGGAAAGCTCAAGTGAAAACCTATTAGTATATTTTTCTTCTTGGATCACTAAGGTCTGTCTGAATTTAATGGGCTATGAAGGACTTGTCTGAAAATTGGTTATGCATTGTGTATAAGACTTAATGCTGATGAGTAGTCAAGGCATTTTGGTAGGTCTTATGTGCTTATTGCAAAGAAAGAATGGGTAAGATATCCTACTTCCTTTTTAGGGATACAGTAGCAGAAAGGATAAGAGAGGAAAATTTTAAGCGAATAGACGAATGGCACTATCTGCAGACTGTTAGTTTATCTGTGCTATCATGGCAAGCTTCTTGATTATCCAATATCCAAGTCATTTCCTGCTATACTTCAGAAATAGCATGATGTCCATGGTTAATGCCCAACTGATTCATCATTGTAGATTCACAGTAGCTAATATTTTGAGCTGCCAAGATGTTTATATCGTCTGAAAGTACTGTATATTTAAGCACTTCACACATAGCACACACGAGAGCTTCATATTGAGTTTTATTTTCATTTCTATTCGAGAAAACACAATCTCAGTATCTCTCTCGAGTGTAACTAATTTGGCAAGGAAGTTAAGAGGTGTTGTTACTGATAAGTGATAGCAACCATTGTTAACAGTTAATGTTTATGATCATCTTGAGTCCTCTGTAGCAAAGTACATTCTAAACTCTCTTATGTGCATGTCATGTCTTCTTGCTTGGGAAAATAAATCATTTCACAATCGCTTCTATAGGAGTGGGGCATTGATCTGGTCAAAGAGTGCCCTCTTAACCCTGCAACGGCCAAGTACACAGATTTTTTATCAGCTACAGCTTCAGGAAAGGTCGAAGGAGTAAAAGCTGCTAAACTTGCCACGCCATTTGAGAGAACGAAGTTGGCAGCTTATGCTCTAGGTGCTATGACTCCTTGCATGAGACTTTACGCCTACATTGGTAAGGAGCTGCAAGCGTTCCTCGAGGGAGAGAAAATTCATCCATACAAGAAGTGGATTGACAGTTATACCTCTGAAGGTTTCCAGGTATGTGGCTGTTTATTCTTACTCGCCAAACTGATGAATTCAGCTTGTGACAGATATTTTATGACATAATACACATTTTACTTAACTGAACTCAAGTCTGTTGTTTATTAAATAATAGGCATCAGCTCTGCAAACAGAGGACTTGTTGGATAAACTGAGTGTCCCTTTGACAGGCGAGGAGCTTGACATCATTGAAAAGCTTTATCATCAAGCAATGAAACTTGAAATCGGTTTCTTCTTAGCCCAGCCACTTATTCAGAAAGCTGTCATCCCTTTGTCAAAAGATCACAACCCTGCTGAGCACCGGCTTACAATATTTTCTGATTTCGATTTGACATGCACTGTTGTTGATTCTTCTGCCATCTTGGCTGAAATTGCAATTATAACAGCACCAAGATCTGATCAAAATCGACCAGAGAATCAAATTGCGCGGATGTTGTCGGCTGATTTGAGGAATACATGGGGAGATCTCTCTAAGCAGTACACTGAAGAGTATGAGCAATGTATAGAGAAGATGTTACTTATTGAAAAGGGTAACACTTTTTCTTAATCTTTTGATTTTTTCAACCTTCTGATATCATAATATTGCTAAACAGCTGGAATGAACCTGTTCTAAGAATCTTACTCTTACAGCGGAAAAATTTGATTATGAAAGACTGCATAAAACACTTGAGGAACTTTCTGATTTTGAGAAAAGGGCAAATACTAGGGTGACTGAATCTGGGGTACTGAAAGGTTTAAACCTTGAAGACATAAAACGAGCTGGGCAGCGATTGATTCTCCAGGATGGTTGCACCAACTTCTTCCAGAGCATAATAAGAAATGAAAATCTGAATGCAGACATTCATGTCCTCTCTTATTGCTGGTGTGGCGACCTTATTAGGTCTTCCTTTTCTTCAGGTATTTCATTGCTAAGACAACTTAGTAAAATGGAACTTCAGTTGAACATGTGCATTAATCATAATGTTTCAGTTGGGTACACTAGATCTGCTAAATTTATTGCTGTAGGTTGATTGTTATGGTCGATCTACCTTTTATCAAATCTCTTCTGATTCCTTAGTTGCACCTGGATATGCTAGGAAGTTTGCTAAACTTTTTTTGGTTGCCAAGTGACATTTGTCCCCCTTCGTTGCGCCAATCTTGCTTCCACCCGCTATTCTTTCTTGTACCATGGGAAAGTAAAACACTTTCAAAATGAATGAGAAGAAAGAAGGGGGGGGGGGGAATGGAAAAGAGAGTGGAGGAAAAAGCTGATTTTCCTTGTTTTTCAAATTTACCTTGCTTTCCCCTGTTCTTATTTTTGTGTCAAGCGTTCTCCTTCCTTTTTGACTTATCTTTTCCTCTTAAGCTTAGAGATATGAACATTCTTCATATAGTATTGGCATGCTTATAATAATCTTTAGTTGGGTTCCGAAGCTGATGACATAAGCTCTATTTTGTTTGCGTTATGGTAGAAGTTGAGGGTCTTACTGAACAGTTATCGTTTTTATTTGTCATTAATAATGTGATGTTAAATTTTGTCCTGCCTTTTTGGCTTACAAAGCAGTTCTCTTTTCCTGCCTTTTGCTGAACAGGGGGTATAGATGCTCTGAATGTGCATGCCAATGAGTTTATATTTCAAGAATCTCTATCCACTGGTGAAATTGTTAAGAAAGTTGAATCCCCCATTGACAAGGTTCAAGCATTCAGTAAAATTCGAATGAACTGTAGCAATGATAAAAAAAATCTGACTGTTTATATTGGGGATTCAGTCGGCGACTTACTTTGCTTGCTTGAAGCAGATGTTGGCATTGTGCTTGGTACGAGCTCAAGTCTAAGGACGGTGGGGAATCATTTTGGTGTTTCTTTTGTTCCTCTGTTTGCAGGTGTTGTCCAGAAACAGAAGATGTGCGCTGGGGTAGACTTGTCAAGTTGTTGGAAGGGACTATCTGGTGTTCTCTATACTGCCTCTAGCTGGGCTGAGATACATGCTTTTGTATTGGGGTCATGAATTCTCTTCAAGTTACATATTCACCATGCTTATTAGGACATATGGAGAAATCCTTATATAGTAGATCATACATACAGCTTTGTGGCTAGTTTTAATGCAGGCCCCACAGATCAGTTCTGTTGTTCCATTTTTGTTTTTCTACAGGGTCTTCTGTTCAGAAATGTAAATGTGATTCATTTGGCTGGAGATTCTATATGAATACTGCAAATGTTAAATGTCTGGTGGTTGTTCTATTCTAAAATTTTATTATTACTTCTAGGGTCTTATATATTCTTGGTGAATGGTTCTCAGATAAAGCAAACATACAATGGTTTTGAAGGAGGTGAATTACAGGTTCTCGCTGTTCAATTTTTTCGAGAGGCAGTGTATTGATAATCTAAAATCTTGGCTGGATGACTTGTTTTTGATTCTGCAGCTGTTGGAACGATCATTGTTGGTTCTAGTGAGGTTCTCTGTAATGAATTATGTAGTTACATCTTTCCAGTTTTCATCTGCTTTTCTTGCATGCACAATTTCTTTTCTCCGAGTTTAAAATATATTCGAGCAACCAACCAAAACAAAATAAAATTATTTGAGCAGTTTTAGTTGATTTTTCTTGTGTGTGTTTCTTTCGTGTAGTGTGATCTGAGCATATGACGAAATTTCCAAATATTAATAGCAGTGAGATCATCAGCCTGTATCTATTTAAATTCATAGTTGACTTTTAATGTTGAATATCTATCCTCAAATTTTGTGTGCTTATCATGTTCTCCTCACAATTGGCTGTCAACCATGTGAGAACGTGTTTAAATTGATTAAACTGCGCTTATCTGATTACTTTGAACTGTTCCCAAAACTTTCTGTATATAGTAAAGAGCAAATTATATATTCTCTTCATCATTTTTGCTACATCTATTGCTGAACCTCCCTTTAAACTCCATTGCTGAAGCTGGTATACAATGGCATCACAAAATCCCCATATTGCCATTTTACCAAGTCCTGGTATGGGTCACCTAATCCCTCTAGTAGAGTTTGCCAAACGGCTCATCGCTCAACACCAGTTCTCTATCACTCTTATCCTCCCAACAAATAAACCTATCTCTAAAGATCAGAAAAATTTCCTTGATAATTCTCTTCCCTCTAATTGCATCAATTACCACCTACTTCCTCCAGTTAACTTGGATGACTTGCCACATAATGTCAAAGCGGAAACCCGAATCTCCCTTACTGTTACACGTTCTCTTCCTTCACTACGTGAGTTCTTAAAGTCACTTCTTGAGTCCAAGAAATTATTACTAGTTGCTTTGGTTGTTGATCTTTTTGGTACTGATGCATTTGATATTGCCATTGATTTCAAGATTCCACCTTATATATTACCCTTCTACAGCTATGGCTTTATCTTTGTTTCTTTACTTGCCTAAGCTTGATGCAACTCATGCGTCATGTGAGTATAGGGAGTTGCCTGAACCGGTTATGATTCCGGGTTGTATTCCTATTCATAGAAAGGATCTTCTTGACCCGGTTCAGGACCGAAAGAATGAAGCTTACAAATGGCTTCTTTATCATGCAAAGAGGTATATTATGGTTGAGGGAATCGTAGTGAATAGTTTCAAGGAATTAGAAGGTGGAGCTATTAAAGCTCTTCAAGAAGAACCCGGTAACCCACCCGTTTACCCGATTGGACCACTTATTCAGATGGATTCGGGTAGTAAAAATGATGATGGGTCGGAGTGTCTGACGTGGCTCGATGAACAGCCACGTGGATCTGTGTTATACATCTGTTTCGGGAGCGGTGGGACCCTCTCTCATGAGCAACTTATTGAATTTGCATTAGGACTGCAAATGATTCATAGGCAGTTGAGATTCTTGTGGGTAATTAGATGCCCCCCTAAAGGCACTATTTTAGCCAATGCTACTTATTTTAATGTCCAAGATTCAACAAACCCTCTTGATTTTCTACCACAAGGGTTCTTGGAAAGAACTAAAAGGTTAGGTTTAGTGGTGTCCAATTGGGCCCCACAAGCTCAAATTCTTAGCCACGGTTCAATAGAGAGTATGGAACTCGACGCTAGAGAGTATGGTCCATGGAATACCACTTATAGCTTGGCCACTTTATGCGGAACAAAAGATGAATGCGGTTAAGTTAACCGAGGACATAAAAGTGGCACTCATGAGGCCAAAAGCCAATGAAAATGGAGTGGTGGAAAGATTGGAAATTGTTAAAGTTGGATTAATGCAAGGTGAAGAAGGAAAAAGAGCGCGCATAGAACGAGAGATGTTAAAGATGCAGTAGCTAAAGTGCTGAGTCAAGATGGTTCTTCTACAAAAGTAGTAGCTGAATTGGCTGCAAAATTGAAAAAGAAGGTTGTGCAGTAATTGATTAGCCATTATTTATACAGAAATGTATGCATGTTTGTAATTCCAGGTCTAGTTAGTTACAACCTTGCCGTGATATTGTTTTGCTATTGTAAAAAGTTAGACGCGTATGGATTAATTATTATGACTTGATGTACAGGGATGATACCTATGTACTTATGACCCTTTTTTTTGGGGGTAAATTTTACAAATGGTCACATAACTATGATTTTTTTCACCAATATCATATTACTATATTTTTTCACATAAAACTCATAAAACTTTCACTAACCCACATAAAAATCATAGTGACCGAAAAATACAACTTTCCAGTAGTATTTTCGTATTTCACTTTTATTATTTATTTTCAATCTAATAAATATTAACCCAACTAAAATAGGAATATATATATATAGTTATATGCCAAACCCAGGAAACTCTGAATCTCTGTAGCTGAAGTAGGTCTAGGCTAGTTCTAAACCGCCTCAATCTTCTTAGGATCTACTTTAATGCCCTCAGCCGATACAACATGCCCTAAAAGGCAACCGAGTCCAATCAAAACTCACACTTTGAAAACTTGTCATATAACTAACTATCTCTCAGAGTCTGAAGTATAATCCCAAGATGCTGCTCATGCTCTTCTTGACTGCGGGAATAAATCAAGTCATCAATGAATACAATCACAAATGAATCCAAACTTATATACCCGGTCATCAACTCCATAAATGCTGCTGGGGCATTTGTCAACTCAAATGACATCAGTAGGAACTCATAATGCCATACAAAGTCTGAAAAGCTGTCTTAGGGACATCAGATGCCCTAATATTCAACTGATGGTAGCCAGACCTCAAATCGATCTTCGAAAACCTTGAAGCTGATCAAATAAGTCATCAATCCCCAACAACGAGTACTTGTTCTTGATGGTTACTTTGTTCAACTACTGATAGTCTATACACATCCTCATAGAACCATCTTTCTTCTTCATGAACAACACAGGCGTACCTCAAAGCGAGACACTAGGTCTAATGAATCCCTTATCAAGCAAATCATGCAACTGCTCCTTCAATTCCTTCAACTCCAATGGGGCCATACGGTATGGTGGAATAGAAATAGACTGAGTGTCAGCAGCCGAGTCAATACATGAGTCAATATCTCTGTCGAGTGACATCCCCGATAGATTTGCAAGAAACACCTCTAGAAACTCACGCACAATTGATACCGAATCCATGGAACCTCCTCACTAGAATCCCAATATAGGCCAAATAAGCTAAACATCCCTTCTCGACCATACGTTGAGCCTCACATAAGAAATAACCCTGTTAGTAGAATGACCAGAAGTCCTTCTCCACTCTAATCGAGGCAACTCTGGCATGGCTAAGGTCACCGTCTTAGCGTGACAGTCCAATATAGCATGATATGGTGACAACCAATCGATGCCTGAATAATATTAAAGTCCACCATATCAAGAAGTCGGAGTCTACACTAGTATCAAGACTCCCAATAGTAATCATACAAGAGCGATAAACACGATCTACAATAATAGAATCACCCACATGCGTGGACACATACATAGGAGAACTCAAAGAATCACGAGGTACAACCAGGTATGAAGCAAAATAGGATGACATGTAGGAATAAGTAGAGTTGGATTAAATAGAACTGAAGCATCTCTATGAAAAATTGGAACAATATATGTGATGACGACATAATATGACTCGGCCTTAGGTCTAGCCGGGAATGCAAAATAAACGGGTTGGGCCCACCACTTTGACCTCCACCCCTTGGACGACCTCTAGCTGGCTAGCCTCCACCTCTAAAGGCCTGACCTCCACCTCTGGCATCCTGATCCCGCCTCTAGATGGCTGAGCGGGCGCAACCAGTGCCGGAACCATGGTACGAGAACCCTATTAGTTCATTCCGCCTTGTGATCTACGACAAAATATAGAAAAGTTCCTTAGATCTCCACAAGTATAACAAGCCCTCGGCTGCTGTGACTGTTGACCCTAGAACTGGCCCTGTCGACCTGGATAACCACTCTAATAACTCTAGATTGGAGGTTCACTAATCCAGCTGATGGTGCACTATAGGATAGCTACTTAAGATGAGATACATAAGGACCATGATTACCCAATGCATTGTAGGATGCCTGAAACACTGACTGAAATGGCTTGGGAGGATGGCCTCTATCAAAAGTACCCTTGCCTCCAGATGAGGCACTACTGAAACCAACGAAATGACAAGGCCTTTTATAAAATAACGACCCCCTTTCCTGACCACGAACCATCTCGATCCGTCTAGCAATCTTTATAGCCCTTTGAAAAGAAATATCATCACCGGTCTCTTTGGCCATCTATAGCCTGATAGTGAAAGTTATCCCATCAATGAATCTCCCTACTCTCTCCCGCTAATTAATGCGCAAGATAATGGCGCGGTGAACTAGGTCCACAAATCGAGTTTTATACTGGGTAATAGTCAAGCTACCATGCTGAAGGCGCTCAAGCTGCCTGCGTTAATCTTCTCTCAGAGTGAAAGGAATAAATTTCTCTAGAAATAGCTGTCAAAACTGATCCTAGGTAAGTGAAAGTGAACCAACTGGTCTAGTTAACACATAATCTCTCCACCATCTCTTCGCAGAACCGGTCATTTGGAACACTGCAAAGTCGACCCCATTGGTCTCAACAATAGCCATGTTGCGCAACACCTCGTGGCAATAGTCCAATAATTATGTGGATCCTTAGATGGTGCACCACTGAAATGATTAGGAAAGAGCTTGGTAAACTTATCCAACCTCAACAAGGCCCTAAAAGACATAGTAGGCATGTGCCACAATAGCTGGATGAACTACACCAACTGTCTAGGCTACTAGAGTCTGATATAGGGGAACCACCTACTCCGGGGTGTGAGTAGCGGGAGTCTATGCTCTTTCCCTAGCTTGAGAGACATTTGGTGCCACCGAAAATGCACTGGTCTGGGCCATACTCTCCATAAGGCCCACTAAGCGGACTAGAGTATCCTGAAGCACTAGAGTGGCTATGAATCCCTCTGGGACCTGAGCTGGTCTGATGGGTGCGGTATGAGCTAGGTCCTCCTCCTCATGATCAATCTGAGGATCCACTGCGGGTGCTGCTGCTTGAGTCTAGGCTGAGCTCTGCCTCTACCTCGGCCTTTGCCTCTTCCCCAGGTAGTAGCTACCATAAGGGGCTCTGGCTCCTGTCCGGCTGCAGATGTTGTGTGTGTTCTCGCCATCTGCGAGAGAACAAGAATAGAATGGTTCAATCATCAATGATAGAATAAAATCACATGGTAGAGAAGGAAAGAAGTGAAATTTTTCCTAAAACTCCGTAGCCTCTGGAAGATAAGTACAGATGTCTTTGTACCGATCCTCTAGACTCTACTAAGCTTGCTCATGACTCGTGAGACCTAGGCAACCTAGTGATCTGATACCAATTTGTCATGACCTGGAACCCCGACATCGGAATCGTGATGACGCCTAATATCCACTTGCCAGGCAAGACGATGTGAGATAATTAAATAGCCAATTTTTAACAGTTAAAAACACAATGATGATATACAACGAAACATAGAAACCCAATCTGATACAGTACCAATATAAGTCACATGATAATATATTCTCCCAGAAAATCCGGAGTCACGAGTATACGAGCAACTAGAAGTCTACACACAAAGTCTGAAATAAATATAACTGTTTCGAAGGAAATGAACAGTAAAAGTGGGAAAAGGAAGGGGACTTCAAGGTCTACGGACTCCAGCAGATCTACCTCGAGTCTCCGTAAACAGTAATCCAAACTGACGCACCTCACGCACCATAGGGATCAATACCAATATATGCACAAGAAGTGCAGAAATATAGTATGAGTATAACCGATCCAATGTACTCTGTAAGTGTCGAGCCTAACCTCGATGAGGTAGTGATGAGGCTATGATAGGGCACCTACCTAAATAACTTGCACAAGTATATATAAAGCAACAATAATAATAGAGAATGGTAAATACAAACTGGGAGGGGACATGCAAGAAGAGGAAAAATATAACAGCTACGACATGTATGAAATCACGAAGTAACCAAGTAAATCACCAACCACTAAATCAGTTAAACCAAAGATATGAAAATGGCACGACATCCCCCTTTGTGCTTTTACTCCCTTCCTCACCATGTAATAATGAATAAATGAGATAAATGGCACTGTATCAGCCTTGCTTTTACTCTCTTCCTCACCATGTAATATTGAATAAATGAGGTAAATGGCACGACATCACGATTCATGTGTTTACTCTCTTCTTCACCATGTAATAATGAATAAATGAGATAGCATGACATCATCCTTCGTGCTTTTACTCTCTTCCTCACCACCTAATAATAAATAAATGATATAAATGGCACGACATCACCCTTTGTGCTTTTACTCTCTTCCTCACAATGCAGCAATGATAATATGAATTTGAGTAATAAATAATGCGGAGAATAAATTTAACGTCAAATATGATGCCAAGATACCAAACTTCAACTTTCAGAAATATTTGCTAATTATAAAAGTGTTACATCTCGCATTTTCGTACGTTGAAAGGTTCGTCTTCAGTTAACCGATGTGGACTCGGGGATGAGATCATCTTGACATTAATGTATTTATGCTATTTATAACAAGCGATAAATAAGTGTTATGAAGGATAAATGAGTACACGAATTAAAGAAAACAAGTTCCGTTGAAAGTAGCCAATTTGGGATAAAATACGAGTCGAGCAATAATATCCGATAATTATGGACTAGTACTATGGAAGGTACTATATGATCACATTAGTACGATGTATAAAGTATATTAAAAATAAATAAAATTTTAAGTAATTTGTGGTAATTTTTAAATTATGCGAGTAATTGGTTAATTATCGGGTAACAAAATATTACCCAATTAACTAATAAGTGGATAAAATTTAAATAAAATACACTATCCAAAAATGTGGCACAAAGCCACCATGACAAGAAAATGACTCTTATCTTAGTCATTATGCCATGTGGTCACTAAAGACCTAACTAAGTAAGACTTGATTATAAGTCTTACCTAATTAAGATAAGAACGTGATAACCCATTGGTGATATATCATTTTGTATTCAAAAAATCGTTAGAAGGCATCAGTACTACTCTTACAAGCTAGAAACAATAATGCAAAGGGGAAACAGCAAACTATCTTGATAATGCCATTGGATATTCAATTCAAAACAAGCATGTTCATTTCTATAGTTCTTGATTTCCAGAATATCACGTGATAGAGTGTAACTGTCAGTTTGTCACATAAAAAGAAAGGAAAAAGTATTAAAAGGAAGAAAGTATTTCAGTATCACCTGTTCTCCTTTCCAGTAGTTGCTTCTAGCGTAGAAGCAGAAGCCATTTCGTTCCAAAATTTCAAAGAATCCAAGTGTAAATTTTGTTCATATTTCACAGAAGCAAAAGCTTCATTTCGTTTAAAAAATTCAAGGAACATGTATGTTAAGGCTATTCCTCCTTTCTTTTGGCATGATCCATATGATATAAACGAAACGAGCAAATACACAACTTACATAAATGACTCTACTCATAGGAGTATTAGAGATGTCTATATTCTTGAATTCCCATATGTGTTATTATTTTATCGTCTATTCACGGGTCTCAGAAATACGTAAGTTGATAAAGTTTGTTTCATGATGCTAATCAGAGGCATAAGGTCTTATGACACTCCGAAAGATTTTATTGACGTACTTATCATGCATTGCATTCATTTACATTGACCCATGACCAGATGACGTTATATATACGTATATATGTATATGGGATATGGCTTGATGATATTATGTATACCCATACCTATGCATGACACGACATTTATACACACGTGCATGAGATAATAAACATTTAAGAATTTATAAAGTTATTCAGATTTAAAGACGTGTTTCCTTATTCCATATTTCATCTATGTCTTTTACGTACTAATTTTCATGCCTTACATACTCAGTACATTTTTCGTACTGACGCCCTATTTAACGGGGCTTGCATTTCTTGCCCGCATGTGCAGGTAGGCAAGCTAACGGTCCCCCTTCTTAGGATCCTTGATCAGCGAGAGTTGGCGTGCTCCACTTGATCCGAAGCTGATTTTGATTTTGGTACGATACATTTGTGTATATATATGTATATGGGTATGATGTGGCTCAATCCCGTCTTTGTACAGTTATGTTTCTATTAGAGGTCTGTAGACAGTATGTCTAGTTGGGTTGTATGTGGCCTTGTCGGCTTCCAATTTTTGGATGTATAGTTGTCTATAGCAGCCTTGCCGGCTCGCTCACTGTATTCTATATGTATATGTACATAAGACTTGTTGGCAGGTTTCCTTCATGTATGTTATTTCGTAATTCAGTAGGTGTTATTCAGGTTCATATCTTAGACGCATGCATATGGGTGTTTGACAAGTAGGACTCAGGCACCCGTCGTGGCCTATCGGTTTGGGTCGTGACAAAAGTTGTATCAGAGCAGTTATGTCCAAGGGTTGTTGACAGACCGTGTCCAGTAGAGTCTTGTTTATGGGTGTGTCTTTTACCACACTTATATATAGGAGGTTACAAGACATATAGGATGTTATCCTCTCTTTTTATCTCAGATCGCGCGATACAAGAATTCTGTGCCTAACAATATGCTATATTTTCAGCAATGTCTCCAAAGGCTACGGCCGCCCAAAAGGGAAAGTCCGTGGCTGATGAGACTACTAGTAAAGCACCACGAGTTACCAGGGCTCGGGGAGAGTCTCATGGTGAGGTTCCATCTCAGACTTCGCATACCCTGCCCTTTTCAGAAGAACTTCGAGGGGCACCACCTCCAGCGCCCGCCCATGTACATTCAGCACCTTATTCGGATGCACCGGGTCAGGAGATGAGAGATGCTATTCAACTATTAACCCGATTAGTAACCGCGCAGGCTCTGTGTCAGGAAATAGGTATTGGTCATGCAGATACGTCCGTCAGTGCGAGGGTTCGTGACTTCATTAATTTAGACCCTCCAGTATTCACTAGGGCAGACCCGAATGAGGACCCTCAGGCATTTATTGATAGGGTATAGAGGATGTTAAGGGTAATGAAGGCCACTGCGACTGAGTCAGGTGAGCTAGCTTCCTATAGATTCCGAGATGTTGCGGTTAATTGGTACGAGTCTTGGGAATTGTCCAGAGGTGAGGATGCTCCTCCAGTAGTATGACAGGAGTTTATAGAAGTTTTTCTTCGTCATTATCTGCCACCAGAGCTTAGGCGAGCCAGAGTTGATAGGTTTTTGACCCTTCGACAGGGTAACATGAGTGTTCGAGAGTACAATCGTCAGTTTGATTTGTTGTCTAGGTATGCTCCCATTATTGTATCAAAGATGGAGGATCGGGTTCATTGGTTTGTGATGTGATTAGAGCCTCACTTGCTTAACGATTGTATGTCAGTCTCATTTCAGCCATACATGGATATTTCTCATATTCAGGCATACGCTCAGGGTGTAGAGAAGCGTAAACAGAAACAGAAGGCCGATCGTGAGCATGATAGGGCCCAGAATAAGAGAGCAAGGTCTTCGGGTCCTTTTGGTGAGTTTCGAGGTGGTCAGAGGCAGCAGTACTCGAGGTATCCATCCCAGCCCTCGCCTAACGTGCCCTCTCAATTTGGCTGTAAGAGATTTGATCGTTCTACATATTCAAGGTCTGGTCAGAATTCCAGGGCCTCAAATTCCCAGTATAGGGGTAAGTCAAATCAGATGAGACCACCCTTGCCATGATGTGCTCAATGTGGTAAGCAACATACCGGGTAATGCCGTATGGGGTTAGGTATTTGTTATACTTGTGGTTATCTGGGCCACGTTATGAGGGATTGTCCGATAAGAGGTGATACAAGCATAGCTCAGCCATCAGGATCTACAACTAGTTCGTCATCATCAGTACGCCCCCTAGGCAAGGTCCCCAAGCACCAATGAGTCGTGGTAGAGGCAGAGGCGGAACATCTAGCTCGAGCAGCCCGTAGAACTGCATTTATGCGTTGGCAGTATGACAAGACCAGGAGTCACCGCCTAATATTGTTACAGGTATATTATCAGTCTCCTCATATGATGTATATGCAATGATTGACCTAGGTTCCACCTTATCATACGTTACTCCGTTAGTTGCTAGTAATTTTGGAATAAAACCTGAATTGGTTAAACCTTTTAAGGTATCTACACCTGTTGGGGACTCGGTGATAGCCAAGCAAGTATATAGGGGTCGTATAATAGTAGTTCATGGTTGATCTATCGTAGAAGATCTAAGCGAGTTAGATATGGTAGAATTTGATGTTATAGTGGGTGTCACACCTCCTTTTTCCGCACCTGAGGGGGTGCAAGGGAGTTTTTCCAATTAAAGGACAATCGAAACGGGATTGGTTTGTTTATTTCAGAGTCGCCACTTGGGAGATTTAGGGTGTCCCAAGTCACCAATTTTAATCCCGAATCGAGGAAAAGAATGACTCCATATTACAGTCTGCGTACCAGAAATCCGGATAAGGAATTCTGTTAACCCGGGAGAAGGTGTTAGGCATTCCCGAGTTCCGTGGTTCTAGCACGGTCGCTCAACTGTTATATTCGGCTTATTTATCTGATTTTAAATACAATTATGAACCATGTGCAAATTTTATCTTTTAACCGCTTTTGTCATTATTATTATTTTTACGAGAATTGCAACGTCGTGAAAACATATCTCGAACCACGTTACATCAATGTACCCGTGGTTATCGATATATCTCGACTCGGTTGAGATTTGGATTTGGGTCACATAAATGTGCACCCGAATTAAGGAAAATAAATTGTTAAAGGCGCGCCTAAAGCAACTAGCGTCTTGTTATTTTGGGGAAAGTCGTAAAAATTCGTTAAACGGCATATCCCGAATTCTAAATACTTTAATATATACATACATCTAGAGGGCCCCGCAGCTTTGTACATTTTGTTTGTCGAGGCTCGTCTCGTTCTATTTTTAAAAGGAATTTGCGACGTCATGGACATGCATCTCGAACCACGTCACAATCAATGTACCCGTGATTAGAAACACATTTCGAATCCGTCGAGACTTGGATTTGGGTCACATAAATGCGCACCCGAATTTAAGAAGGTAAAATTATTAAATACGCGCTTAAAGAGGCTATCGCGTTATTATTCCGGGAGGGTCGTGAGATTTGCTAAACCACCCGCCTTGGAAACTGAATGCTTCGATATATACATTTAACGAGGGCCCCGCAGCTTGTGCGTTTTTATTTGTCGAGGCTCATCTCGTCCTTATTTTAAAAGGATATCCTATAGCAACTACGTTTCTTGTCGCGTTTGTCTCTACTAATTGAAAACAGAGACAGTCCTAGTTAATTACATGCTTGCAAGTTATCTATAACAGAATTCCGAGTGCTTGCGCAAAATCAGAAGCACGACCACGTACACAATCAGCCAAACGAATATTAAGGGCCCAAACCCCAAACCAAGCAGTAGCGCTTGGGCCTGGGCCACTATTTTTCGCTGGGAGCCTGCTTGATTTGCTCGACTTGGGCTCAACCTTCGTGAGGTTGAGATTGCAAGCTCTGTGTTCTTTGTCTTAAAGTATGGTTTAAACAGTTATATAAGCCAATTTATCAGAAGGGAAATAACTATACTAGTAGTGGATAGTTTACATGCTTGGCCTACATTAAAGAGTATGTTACACAATTTAAACCTAAGTCTGGGATACAACCTACTGCATTGGGAATATTTATCTAACAGCATACATATACAACTAACATTCAATCCTCATACATTGATATCAACTAGGCGTGCAAGTTACCTTCAGTATCCAAACAAAATGTAAACTATTATGCATTACATGATATTCAATATAATAGTCTATGCTTAAAGTAAACAATCTTCAATTCTTCTCTTTTTGCATTCATACTCAACTTCAAGTTACATTGACAGTATTAGTCGTGTACCTGGATGTTTGCACAATAAGAAAAGGAAGAGAAAGAGTATCAGCAGCAAGTAACCAACAACAACAACAGATAGCAACAACACAGCAACACAACCAGCAACAACTATGTAGCCCACAGGTGATTGAGCATCAGACAGACAAATCCCAGAAAAAGAGCAGAAAGACAGCAAGAAGCCCAAGATATCGGATGTAACAGCAACAGAAATCCAATGACCACAAAAAGCTTGGCAAACGACCAAAAGCAAAACCACAAAGACAGCCTGATCAACTTGGACTCTTACACAGTTTCTTTTAGACAATACTCATTCAAGTGTTCTGAAATTTATTTCTGTTTTTCCTTTTTCAGTTTTCTTACTCACAGAATCTCTCAAGACTCCAAAAAATGAACCCCCCCTTCTAATGGAAGGTCTGCCTCTTTTATAGCCTAACCTTAACACTTTACAGTCTGTTTGACAACTCAAAATTCCCCCCTCCCTCCTGTTTTTCCACTCAGTTATTTTAAATAACAAAACTCCCATGAGATCCCTGACAGCCCCCTTTTAACATTTATTAAACTAAAACAGGCCATGGGCAGCAAGAATATAATCTGACAGCATGTGCTGTCAGACTATTTTAATCCAAAAGGGCTTCATGCACATGTTGTGCACAAGTGCACATGCCCTCCAATTCTAACTGCAACTAAACAAAATCAATCCCTTTATATTTCTGATTCAAATACATCAATTGTAAATAGCTATAGTCGATCTTCAATTTTGATTCAAGCAATGTTCAACGAGACAAATCAAGCTGTTACCATTCAAACAACTAAACCTATTTAACGACATGTATCGAATCGACTATACTAATTACAACATACACAATCAAAGCCAAGGATTAGAATCAAACAGTATCAGCAAGGGGTCAGTTTGCACATGTCAATACAGAGGTTAACTTGGGGATTGATTACTCAAACAGTTTCAATTTAGTAAGTTATGCAGTTCACGTACACACGCATTATCAGTGAATGAGGAAACATTTGATCAAATAACAGAGGTCCAGGCAAGGTGTGAGAAAATAGTTGGTAAAAATTCAAAACACAATTTGAACAAGATGTTTGGCCATACGAATAGACCTTCAACACACACACGAACTTGAATGAAGAAGAGAAGACAAACTTACCTTAAAATCTTTGAAAGAAAAGATCAGAAAAATCAACTTGTGTTTGAACAGACCCTTCTTAAAGTTTAACGGACTTTAATCGAAGTGTTTCTCAAATGAGAAACCCTTCGATTAAGGTCCATTAGACCATAAACTCTTGGTTTAAGCAGGCATGGAACAGGCACGGAACAGGCACGGAACAGGCACGAGGAACCCTTAATCGAAGTGTTTTGAGAAACACTTCGATTAAGGTCCATTGGACCATAAACTCTTGGTTTAAACAGGCACGGAACAGGCACGGAACAGGCACGAGGAACCCTTAATCGAAGTGTTTTGAGAAACATTTCGATTAAGGTCCATTGGACCATAAACTCTTGGTTTAAACAGGCACGGAACAAGCACGGAACAGGCACGGAACAAACACGGAACAGGCACGAAGAACCCTAGGGTTCGAAACAGCAGATCTGGGATTCGTGTTTCCCTGGTCAGATTCGGACCAACCCAAACATGGTTTGGTTACGAGGGAGGTTCGGGGATTGTCTAGGGTGAAGATGGTGAGGTTTGGTGTAGGTCAGAGTTCGACTCGAATCTTCAAATGAAGATTCGAGACGAAGGAAGGTGATTCGAGGCTAATGGATAGCAGATCCATGTTCAGGACAGTGAGGTGGTCCTAGGGTGTTCAGGAGGCGGTCACCGGCATTCATGCCGCCGGGTTCTGGTGAAAGGGAAACTAGGGCGGCTGCTAGGGTTTCAGGGGTTCAGTGCTTGGTGAAGGAGATGAGTGAAGGGAGGGGGGGGTTCGGATAGGGGGCGTGGGGTGTTAGGTTAGGTTTATATATGGGGAGGGTGATTCAATCCTGGCCGTTGGATTGATTACAATTGATGGTCAGGATTGGGGAAGCTTAACAATACGGTGCCGTTTGGTTAAGTAGGGAGTCGGTTAAAATGGGAATGGGTCGGGTCATGAGGGCCAATAAGGGCCATCGGATCAATGGAGATGAATGGCTCAGATTAACCGTCCCTAAAACGACGTCGTTTGGGTCCGTACTTGGGCAGGCCGGACTTGGACTGGACTGGTGTGCCGGTTTTGGGCCTTTTTTGTTACATTTCTTGGGCCCAAACTGATTTTCATTCACTCTTTTCGTTTGTTTTTTTTTCTAATTTTAAAACCAAAATGAAATAATAATAAAAAACAGCGAAATTAAAACAAACAACAATGTAACATTTTAACACAATTATTGTCACACCTCCTTTTTACCGCGCCCGCGGGGCGCGTGGGGAAGTTTTCTCCAATTGAAGGACAGTTGAAACGGGATTTATTTAATTATTTCAGAGTCGCCACCTGAGAATTTTAAGGCGTCCCAAGTCACCAATTTTAATCCCTGAATCGAGGAGAATATGACTCTGTTTATTATTCTGCGAACCAGAAATCCTGAGTAAGGAATTCTGTTAATCCGGAAGAAGGTGTTAGGCATTTCCGAATTCCGTGGTTCTAGCACGGTCGCTTAACTGTTTTTATTATTGGCTTAATTATCTTGATTTTACTAAATACGTTTTTATTGCATGATTTTACTACCGCTTTTTACTTATTGTTTACAATTATATGGACGAATTATGCGTACGTATATTCGTATTATATACTTTTTATAATTACCGGGGATCATGCCACGCGTACGTGTACACAATAAAATTGTCCATGTTATAGTTTTTATAAAAAATATATGTTCGAAATTTAAAATAAAATCAGGAACATCATCACCCTTTTTATTTAAATAATGAACTGCACACCTCGGGTTATATGAAATTATTTTAACATCCTTGGAAAAATCCTTTTCTTAAATATTCGCTCGAAATTGCGCGTACGCATAATCCGAATTTGCTTTTTTTTAAAAATAATCAGGGTACGCGAACGCATCCCTAATTGCGTAAAATTTTTGTAATAATATTATGGATTTTCCACAAAATTGTTTATTATATCTACACATTTTTTATATGAAATTCCTGTAAAATTCATATTTTAGGGGATGCCTTTAAATTCTTAAAAGAATTCACAATTTATTAAGTATTGCCCGTTGACTATAATTTCCGAGTATTAATTATGTTCATCCCAAGACTATTCAAATTCAAAGTAAAATAAGAACATGATTAATACTATTCT